>NW_026909249.1:0-95000 GCF_033115175.1 Lepus europaeus
AGGCCGCTGTCCTCTCCTGGTGGCTGTGGGGTGGCCCCTGCGCCCGAACTGTCAGGTCTCTGGTCTTCTTGCCCATTCTGAGGTTTCAGGTGTAGTTGATTTATTCACTCACTGGACATGTATTTATTAAGCTCCTACTGTATGCACCTACCCAGCGCCTGCCCTTGGTACTCACTGGGGACACAAACCCCAGCAAGCCAGCCAATCAGAAAGCACGGAGACAGGAGGAGGTGCTGGGGTAGCGGATGGCAGCTCTCTCTCTCTCTCTCTCTCTCTCTCTCTCAATGATTTATTTATTTGAAAGGCAGAGTGAAAGAGAGAATCTCCCATCTGCTGGTTCGCTCCCCAAACACCTGCAAACATCTGGAGCTGGCCCAGGCTGAAGCCAGGAGCCGGCAGCTGCACCCGGTCTCCCGCGTGGGTCACAGGGACCTGAGCACTGGGCCGCCCTCCACTGCTTTCCCACGCGCATCGGCAGGGAGCTGGGCCGGAAGCAGAGGAAGACTCGAAGCAGCAGGGAGCCGGGACTCGAACCAGCACTCCACGCAGGCTGCGGCCATCCTAGGTGGCCACCACACCACACACCCGCCCTGGCCCCTCCCAGGGTCTGTGCCCAGGCCGGGAGGAGGGGGGGCTGGCTGGCCAGCAGTGGGCAGGAGGGAGCCCAAGGGTGTGTGTCTGGGGTAGGGGGCTCCAGGGTCTTCCTGGAGATCAGTGCGGCTGGCGCCCAGGATCGGGGGAAGCGTCTCGTGCCCCAAGCCGCACACCTGCAGGGCTGCCCTCGCGCAGAGTCCCAGGTAGCACCTGCCGCTACAGTGGGCAGAAGGCAGAGCCCGGCCAGGCCCCCTGAGCCTGGGCGCCTGGGTGAAGGAGGCCCTCCCAAGGGCCAAGGGGAGGGGGCTGTTGCAGCCTCAGGGGCCACGCAGGGTCCTGTGGGCCAGGCGGGCCGGGGCCCAGCTCCCCCGGCTGCCCGCCGAGGGCCTCCTCCTTGTCTCTCTGCCCCGGCCCACACCCTGAGGCTGCCCGGGCCGCCAGTCCCCCCTTGCTCCCCTGCCCCCGCGCCCCTGCTCGGTTTCTCTCTTTTTTCGGTGTCAGCGGGGGCACGCATGCCCACAGCTGCCCGACACCTCCCCCATCGGGTGGCCACTGGCCATGCCCTGCCCATCTCCTTTCCCTGGGGGGGCCCACGTGGTGACCGGATTCCCAGAGCCCGACCTGACCCGCACCCTGCCCTCCGCCCCTGGGCTTGGGCCTGGTGGGGGAGGGGCTGTAAGAAACCACAAGGGGGCAGCTAGGGACACCCGCGTCCCTCGCCCCCAAGGCAAGGTCGTCCCCTGAGATGTTGCTGGTGGCCTCACACTCCGCACGGCCCAGGCCACCCCGCATCCCAGAGCCGCGTCCTGCTCCAGCCAGGTGCCCTTGCAGAGACCCAGGCCCCACGGCCCCCAGGAGGACCACGTCTCTCTCTGCCCCCTCCCCCAGAGCCGAGTTCGGCCGAGAGTGGGTGGGCGAGTTCACGGGGCAGGCGAGGAGGGAGGGTGGCAGGCGGGGTAGGTGGGTGATGGACGGAGGGGCGGAATGAACGGGTGATTGGTGAGTGGGGGTGACGGAGGGGAGAGCGGGGCAGCAGGCCCTGTGGGGGGCGTGTCTGGGGGGCGACAGTCCACTGGGGGAGGGGACAGTCACCAGTGTTTTCCGCTTGGTGTGGTCCGTGCTGTTGGAGGTGCAGCTACGGGGCATCACGCTGGGGGAGCCCAGATCTGAGAATCCCCCCCCCAGGCTGAGGCGAGCGGGACAGAGCAGAGGTCCACGGTGCGGCCCCTTCCTCGGCCCCTGGTGCTGTCCGGGTCCCGGCCCCCCACGGCTCACACACCGGCCCCTCCAGGTGCGGTCAGTGTCCTGGGGGCCAGGGCTGGAGGTGACTGGCCGGCCCGGTGCTCCCCGCGGCCACAGGTCTCGTTAAAGGTGTTCCCCCCCACCCTTCGCTGTAGAAACAGGAGCTGATGCCGGGTGGCGGCGGGGAGAGGTGAGGGACCCCTACCTAACATTTCCCACATCTCCGCGAGCCACCGGAGCCACCGCCCCTTCTGCCTGGTGTCCCTAGAGCAGGAGGCGGGCGGGCGGCCTCTGGGGCGGGCAGCCCCTGGCGACGCAGCAGGAGGCCGGGTGGCATTGGAGCCTGGAGACCCTGCTCAGGGCCCCGTGTCGGAGCGAGCCCGGCTGGTCCTGGGAGCCAGCCCCGTCTCACTGTGGTGAGAGTGAAACTTCCTGCCCTAATTATAGCCCTGGACTCCTCGCCCGCCCCCCCACCCCAAACCTTCCCGCTTCAAAGGCCACTGGCCCCGGGCAGCAAGCGAAAGTTTCTGGGTGTCTGGGAGCGGCGGCCCCGGGCTGGGGAGGTGCAGCCTGGGAGTCTGGGCCCGAGCTCCGCGGGCTGCACCTGTCTCGTGCGTGCCCACCCCCACGCAGCCATCTGCCCTCACCCTGTGGCCGCCCCCTCTCCCGCCCCGCCCGTGGCCCTCTCGAGGTAGGGTCCGTCCCGAGTTTGCTGAGGCGCAGGCCCGGCTGCCCCGTCCTTGGGGGACGCTGGCCACAGGCCCGCAGAACTGCGGCCCCGGAGGCCAGCACGGACACAGGAGATGGGAGGCAGGGGCGAGGCTGGCTGCCGGGGTGGGCGGCTGCTCTGGGACAGGTGTGTGGGGGAGGCAGACCCGGGGTTCCCAGGCCAGGGATCAAAGAGGTGGGCTGAAGTCTAATTAGAGAGGGATCCAACATGTGCCCGGGGGCGTGCCGGGGTGGGGCACCCCCCCGCAGCGGGTGGAGCCGCCGGGCCAGCTGGGCAGCTGGGCGATTCCCACAGCCGGCGCTGGGCCGGGGCGGCGTGGGGGGGTGCAGGGCCCGCGGCCCCTCTGGGTGGCGTTGACAGAGGTTGTGTCCATGAGGGAGGGGACGGCCTCTCTGCTCTGCCCCAGGGCCTGGCCCCATCCGGCACTGCCATTCCTGAGGGTTCTTCCTCGATGCTGCCGCCGCACCCCTCCCCTCCCCGGCCGAAGACGCTCCCGGGATGGCCGGGACCTTTGATGAGGTCCCCCGGCCGGCCCACCTGCCCTGCCAGCAGACAGCAAGAGCTCAGATGAAGCCCTGGCATTTGATCCTGGTTTCAAAGGGTCTCTGCCCCGGCCCGTGCCCGGCTGCCTGCCGCCTCGGCCTGGCCTGGGCTCCTGCCTCACCTGGCCTGCAGGGCCGACGCAGCCCCCCACCCCCCTGCCCGGGGAGTGTCGCCCTCGGCGCTGACTTGGGATTCTCCGATGTTTGTCCTTCCTGGGGGCCGCCCGGGCCCTCCTGGCACAGCTCTGACTCCCCCGGCCCCGCCTTTGGTCTCCGATGTCCCTGTGGGTCTCTCGACCTCTCTGGCCTCTTTCCTGCCAGGCTCCGCTCCTGCCTGTTGTCCATGTCGCCCCCACACAGGCTCCACTTCCCGGCCGGGCAGAGGCCGCAGGGGGCAGTTGCCAAACGGCCGAGGCTCTCTGCCCAGGAGGAGGCAGGCTGACCCCGGCAAATGGTGCGTGCAGCTGTGGGCCCTGCACAGCCGGGGGGATGAGGCCCCAAGGTGACGGGGAGGGGGGCCGGGGGGGCTGGGGTCCCCTCCTGGGGACAGAGCCCGTGCCCCTCCCTGCTTGGGGCCTCCATGGCTCCCGGGCAGGGCCAGGCTGGAGGGCAGCCGGGCTGGCACACCCCAAGTGCCCAGCTCTGCCCCCACCCTGCTCTGCAGCTGCCCCCCCCCCCCGGGGGCCTTCATGGGAAATACCCAGAGCTCCAGGCGCCAGCCAGCTGCTGTCCAAGCCACGATGCGCCGGGGGGGGACTGTCCCCCCACGCCCACTGCCCAGCCCCGCCCTCCCTGGACCCTCTGTCCTGCAGCCCCCAGCAGACGCGGGAGCTGATTGCCGCCCCCAACCTTGAGGCTGCATTCCGGCCTGGGGAGGAGGCGGGGGCAGGCTGGGCTCCGGGCTGGGGCAGCAGACTGGCTCAGAGCCTGGCAAGGACTCGTCTCCGGGTAGTGGGTCCTGGGGCCCGGCCAGGGGGCTGGGGGCAGCTCGGGCGACCCCCCGACAGCCCACGTCTGAACACTCACCCTGGCAGACCTGGCGTGGGCCCTGGGCTGCAGAGGGGCTGGGCGCTGCAGCCCCGACAGCGCCCTGGGCCCTGGGAGCTCTGGGGCAGGACATGGAGGGCAGCCCAGCAGCCGGGCACTGCCACGCCCGGAGCCCCGGGGGCCCTGGGGTCTGCTCGGAAGGAACGGTGGCATCTGGGGCTGTGGCCTCTCCCCCACGCCCGCCCTCGGCTGCAGATGACCGGGGCGGGCAGCAGGCCTGCGGGGGACTGACCCATCAGTGGTCAGTGGGCCTGGGGGTGGCCTGGGACAGCGGTGGTTCCTAGGAAGCGGGGTGGTGGTGGATGGATGGGGAACCGGGCCCTGGGAGGCCAGAGGACCGCAGCGGCAGCAGCCGGGGCAGCCAGCCCTGTGCGCCCCCGACTCCCTGAGGGGTCCCGCGTGGGCACTGTGGAGCAGGCCTCAGTTTCCCCCATCCAGGATCATGGGGGGAGGGGACGTGGCCATAGCGGACAACGCCCGGACCTGCCGCTTCGCACCAGCGGGGTGGCTGGGCCACTTTTGGGGGACTTCTGGGCTGGGCCCCCAGATCTGCAGGACCCACAAGCCAGGTCCCCATGCCAGCCCTGCTCTCGCGAGCCCTGGGTGTGGAGCATGATGGGCAGCAGGGCCGGGGTGGGGGCAGCGTGGCCAGGCTTGGACGAGGGGTCGGAAGGGCACTGCGCCTTCGGCCCCTGCCCCAGGCTGCCCGGCCTGCGGCAAGAGCTCCGAATTACCAGCACTGGTGAGGAGAGGGCGGCGCCATGCAGGTGCGAATGTCCACTCCTGGGACAGGGGCTGGCCACCGGCATCGGCGGGTGGCCACGAAGGTGTGAGCACAGGGGGCTGTGGACCACAGGCCAGGCGGGCAGCTCCTAGTGGGCCCGCATCGAGGACCCGCAGAACCCTCCAGAACCCTCCAGAACCTTCTGGAATCTCACCACCTGCATTTTGTTTCGTCCCAGTTCTCCAGCCTCGAGTGTCGTTGACTGTGAGGGACTGGCGGTGCGGGGCAGGGGGGCGACCTCGCTGAGCTGCTGTCCAGAGGACGCTAACCCTGGGGCCGAGCGGCCCAGCACTCCTGCCTCTCAGAGCCCGCCCGCAGGGACGCAGCTGACGTGCCCGGCGTGTGTCCAGGAGCTTGCCCCCAGCCTCACCTGCTGCCCAGGGCAGCCACCGCCCAGCCCAGGGAATGCCGCCCCAGACGCCGCTGGTGGGCCGGGGGCAGTGGGGGCTCCTCTCACTGAGGTCAAACCATCACCAGCAGCCGCGATCCCACTCCTCAGATAACCCAGGAGGAAGGGAAACCCGGTCCACTGCCCGTGACGCCAGCATCCCCGATCCAAGTGCTGGTTCGAGTCCCGGCTGCTCCACTTCCCATCCAGCTCCCTGCTAACACGCCTGGGAGGCGGCAAGGGACGGTGCCAGTGATCGGGCCCCTGTCGCCCCGTGGGACACCGGATGCAGATCCTGGCTCCTGGCTTCGGCCCAGTCCAGCCCTGGTCACTGCAGCCCCTTGGGGAGTGAGCCAGTGGACAAGGTCTCTCTCTCTCTCTCTCTCTCTCTCCACTTCCTGTGTCACTCAGCCTTTCAAAGTAACAAAATAAACCTTAAGAAAAAAACAGAAAACCATGTTTGCACAGAAACCTGCACACGCGTGTTCGTGTTCACAGCAGGGGCCCGCGTGTTGGCAGGTGCCTCCCACAGTCAGGGCCCAAGGAAGCGCCTGGGACCTGCGGGAGCGAGCGAAGCCCCAGAGCTCGGCGTGGCAGGGGCCGACAGAGGCCTCCTTGGGCGCCGACCACGGCGAGGGCTGTGGGCATCGGTGGGCACCGGGCTGCACGCTGAGCCAGCCGGAGCACGGGACGTGGGCCATCTTGGTGCAGCGTGGAAGCCGGCCAGGCCGCGTCCCCTTCGGCCGGAGGACAAATGGGCCGGGGAGGGGGTGGCCCCGCGGTCCCCTGGTGTTTGTGCAGCAGGCCCGGGCCCTGCTCTCAGCTGGCTGGAGGCCGCCTCCCCTCCGGAACCTCCCAGAAGGATGTTTTTCCAGGGACCTGCTGAGCAAATGGCGTTTGGCCGTGGGCCCGGGAAGCCCAGTGGGGACAGCCCCCCCACCCCGTTTAGAAGCATCTGGTTTCCTGCCACTTTGGGGAGCCCGCTGCCCCTCCGAGCTGGACGGGCCAGGCCTCAGTGGGCTCTGTGTGCGGGGCCTGACCCAGCCTGTGTGGGAGGGACTCGGGCCGTAGGCACCGGTGGGCCCCGACCCCAGGCCCAGGGGACCCCAGGACGGCAGCTCAGGAGCTCGGGGGCCCTCTGCTTCGCTCCCCACCCCAGACCTCAGCCCCACAGCCCAGCGCTGGGCCCTCGGACCCAGCAGGCAGCCTGTGAGTCACCAGTCAGCCTAGGACGTGGCCGCCAGGCCAGCGGGGGTGACCCGGGCTGGAGGCTGCTCGCACGGGCCAGCCCCTCACCGTTGGCGGGCAGCAGGGGGGCTTCTGGGGTGTGAGCGAGCCTCCCCAGGAGGGAGCAGGCCGAGGGCAGAACCAGCCCGGGGCAGAGCGGCGGCTTCTGTGTGTCCCAGCAAGCCGGGCGGGGCAGCCCCCCGCGACTGTGCCTGGGAGGACGGCCCAAGGCTTCATGAACCCAGGCCTGGGTCATCGGCTTCCGGGCCCCTCCCACCGCGCTGGGCTCTGCAAGCAGCTGGACAGCACGGGGGGGGGGGGGCGCTCCGGACCGCGGGCCCTGGGGACGGTGCCCCGGGGGGGTCACAAGGACCCAGGCCCCGGCCTGCGCCCTGGGCACTCACGTGACCCTGGCATTGCGGCCAGGTGCCTGGTTTTGCTGGGGCTGCCGGGTCCAGCACACACAGGTACTTCACCCCCTGCCCACTCCTGCCTCCCCCTCTCCCCCAGGGTGCGCCTGGTGGCGTGCAGACCAAGCCGAGGTCGGAGGCAGCCCGGTCGGGGTTCCCGCCGCGCCCCCAGCCCCCCCAGCCCCGTCTCGGGCCTGGCGCTCCTGTTCCCAGGGTCCGCCCCCAGCTCTCCCGCTGGAGGGTGGGACGGGCAGGATGTGGGGGGGCTTTGCTGTCTCAGCCACAGGAAGATCACCTCCCCCTTCTTCCTGAAGCCAGAAGACGGCGAGAGCAAACGTGGGAGCCCCTCCCCCTCCCTGGGGCCGGGGTGCTTCCCCCTCGGGCCCACCCCCAGCAGACCCTGCCCCGCCTCGGGGCGAGCTCTGCTCTGCCAGAAAGACCAATTAAACCGAAAGGAGGCAGGTCACAGGCGGCTCTGGGGCCCCAGCTGTCCAAACACCAGCAGCTTCCCGGCCTCCGCAGGGGGCCTGGGGGAGAGGCACCCACCTTCCCTGCACCGCCCCGGCCAGCTCTGCTCTCTCACCGAGAAGGTGGCTGGGGAGGCCTCAGGTGACAGGTGGGGGAGAGGACGTGGGGCTGTGAGGGCCCTGAGTGAGCGACCCGGGGGACCCCGTGTCTGGGGCCAGTGGAAGGCTGGAGCCTCGCGAACCCCACTCCAGGGGCCGAGCAGCCCTGGGCCCCAGCAGGCTGGCTGGCCTCAGGCAACCTCTGGCCCTGGTCCTGCGGCTCACCTGTGGACTGGGGACGAGGAGGAGGCCCAGGCTGCTGCCCAGCAGCTCCGTGGGGGCCCTGTCCCAGGGTCTGCTGCCCTGCCCCTACCCCCGCAGCCACAGCTCCGCCTGGGAACGCGGCAGGGCCCCAGCACCCGTGGGGGAGCCGGCACTGGCTGCACACCGTGGCCCCTGGGCTTCTCCTGGGTGCCGACTGGCAGGGAGCCCCTGCCCCCCGCTCCTCCACCCAGCAGGCCTGCGTCCACCACAGGCCAGCGCCCACTGCCCACCACCCACCACGGGCGGCCCAGAGCCCGGCCAGGCGTGCAGGGGGCCCTGGTGCTGGCGGGGGGCGGGGGGAGTATCCAGCAGAACAGAGTCCTCTGTGGACAAGACCGCTCCCCTCCCCCGCGCCGCACCAGCCCAGCACCCACTGCTCAGTAAAGTGCTTGTCCCAGGCACGATGGACACGGGCCAGAGGGCTGGGGCCGCTGCCCACAGAGCCCCTGAGTCCCACAGGCCCCGGCCCAGGTTCAGCAGGGCCTGGCTGCTGCGCTCACTGGCTGGGGCGGGGGAGGGGAGCGGTGGGGGGGGCAGTTCTGCAGATGCGCAGCTGGGGTCAGGAAGGGGCGTGAAGGCGGCAGGGCCCCAGCTGGGGGGGACGTGGAGGGCTGGGGTCCGCGGGGTGTGCTGCACACGGCTTCCCACGCGAGGCCTCTTCTCCCCCGGCTGCGGGAGCTGAGCTGGGAGCGTGGGGCTGGTGTGGGCACAGCAGGACCCCTTCCTGCTGTCCGCGTGGGAAAGGCAGGCGTCCAGCCCGCGAGGGTGCGTTAACTGGAGACAGCAGGCCTTGGCAGAGGGCCTGATGCATGCCGGGGCTGGCGGGGGAAGGCAGACGGAGCTGCAGGGGACAGCAGGGGTCCCGTCGCCCTCTGGGGGGACTTCCTGCAGGAGGAGGCGGGATTCCAGGGGAGACGGGGAAGGGGCCAGGCCTCACAGCCTTGAGCTCACGGACAGAAGGGCGTGGGAGCCCCGAGCCTGCCAAGTGCCTCTGTCTCCCGTTTTTGAGCAGGGCTCAGTGTGTACCGGCGGGGTGGGTCCTGGGGGGCTGGGACGGAGCGAGGAGGAAGCCGGCACGGGGCCCCGTGGTGCAATCCACTGTCTGTGCCACGACCTAGGGGCTTGTGCAATGCACACCGGGCCCGGAAAGCCGGCTGCCTGGGTCCGCACGCAAGGGGCAGGCCGGGGTCACTCGGAGGCTGCCCCGTAGCCAGGGAGGCCGAGCGAGCGCTGACGGGGGCACGGCCGCCCCGCTGGTGGCACCGCAGCCCCCCGGGCCTTCTCAGCTGGGAGGTTGAACCCTTAGCGCCTATGCTGCCTGGCCTGAGGGGCTCAGGGGCTCCAGGCCACCCTCCCCGCCCCCCCTCCTGCCACGTGTGGCCACTGCCCTGTGCGTGAGACCCACCAGGCCCAGCTCCCCTGCTGTGCTCTCCTGACCCTGTGATGCCCCCGGGGGAGCTGCACCCCCACTTTCTCCCTGGGAAGTGTTCCCTCCTTAGCACACAGAGAGGGGTCCGCCCTCGGGCTGGGGGCCGCTGTGCAGGGAGGGCCAGGGGCCAGAGCTGGCCTGGGGCCTGGCGTCTTCCCCGACCAGCGAGGTGGCACGGGAGGAGGCAGCCAGCACTGCCCTACTGCCCCTGGTGGTGACCTTGACACAACGGGGCAAGGAGAGGCCAGACCAGACTTCCCCGTGGTCCACAGCCGTGGAATGTGGAGGGCAGAGACGGTGGGAAGGGGCTGCAGACCCTCCCGGGAACACGTGGGCCCTGTCTGGGCTTGGCGGGCATGCTGGCCGCAGAGCTCAGAGCCCCCGGCCAGGCCCACATGACCTCACAGGCCTGACGGGCACCAGGCAGGGTGGTGGGCCTTCCCAGCCCTGCCCAGCGGCTATCTGGGCTGTCCCGCAATAAGCCGGGGGCAGGGCGGGCTCCAGCCCAAGGGAAGCCCGGGGGGCTGCAAGCTGGGGGCTGGGGGCTGCAGGGGGGGCAGCCAGAACACCTGAGCCCCCGCTGCAGAGACGGGAAGTGGGAGAAGGGTGCTGGATCGCCGGGGGTCACAGCCCTAGTGTGGGCAGACGGAGCTGCTCCCCCCCGCCGGCTGTCACCCACAGGGCACCCCCCGCCCCGACCTTGTGCCACCTTGGGACGCCTCTGCAGGTGTCACCAGGGCCTCCCTGTGGGGACAGAGCCTCGGGGTGGGTGCAGCATGGCCCAACTCTCCCAGGGCGTCCCTCTGCCAGGCCCCGCGGGAGATTCCTGGCCTGGAGAGGGGAGCGAGGCCCTGCCTGACCCTGGCCCTGGGCCCAGGGTTTTGCGGGAGCAGAGACGCGGCCTGCCCCACCCCCATGGGGGGTCCAGGGAGAACAGGGATGGGGGGCTTCCAGAGGTCCCACTTCCTGCTGAGGCCAGCCTGGCTGCCAGCTCCCAACCGAGTGTCGTAGCCCCACGGCCGGGGCAGAGGCCCTGTGGCAACAGACGAGGTCCCTAGCCCCCAGGGGTCTGCCCAGACCACAGCGGAGAGGGTCTCAGAAGAAACTGGGTCCCTACCCACCCAAGACCCTTGCCAGACCCGTGGCCACCTCTGGGGGATCTGCATGGCCCCGCCCCCCAGAGGAGGAGTCACAGGGGTTGCCTGCCTGGCACCGTCCCTCTTGGCTTAGAGCCCACCACGGTCTCTCCTGGAAGGGCGCAGGGGACCCATGGGGGGGTCCTGCTCCCAGGCACCCTGGTGCCAAGGAGAGACAGTGGCCTCTGCCCGGGCACGCCATGGACGCCAGAGCCTCTCCAAGTTGGCTCAGAGCTCGGGGGCAGGCGTGGAGGCGCCGGGGGAGGTGGACCCGGCTGGACGCCCAATTGCATGTGCAGCTCAAGCCCAGCTCGCCTTCCCCTCCTGCCCATCCCAGGCCAGGGGCAGAGAGCAGGTGGGCAGGTGGGCAGGTGGCCGATGGCCCCGGCCTCCCGCCCCCAGCTCCGGGCTCTGCGGGTGGCGCCCGGTGCCCAGCACCCGTGGGGCAGGGGCAGCAGGCAGTGGGGACGCTGCTGGTCAGGGTCCTCGGAGGTGGGCTCTGTGCGGGCGGAGAGGAGGCTCCTGGAGGCAGGGGCCACTCTGAGCTGGGCCGGCCAGGCCCTGCCCACCAGACACGTCTCTCTCCATGCAAGCCGGATTCCTCCTGCCGCACCAGCTCAGCCCCGTGTGGCCCACGACGCACACATGGAGCCGAGTGCCCTGCTGGCCGCCGGCTGCCCCGTCTCAGCCTGCAGGCCCCCGCCGACTCCCCACGTGCCAGGCAGCCCCTCCGCCGTCCCCACCAGTGCCAGGGTGTGTCCTGCCCGGGCTGTAGGTTCTGGAAGAAGATTCATTGGGCCCTCCAGTGCCTGGGTGGGCCCTGCACCCGGCGTTGTAGGGGGCCCCGGGACTGGGGGGCAGGCGGGCCCAGGGAGCCTGTGGTCAAGGCTGGACCCAAGCTGTGGTGAGCATGGGCAGGCTCGGGGCCGAGGAGGCCCTGGTGGACGTCAGGCCCGGCCCCGGTCACGCTCCTGAGGGCCCGACCGTCTGACACGTGCAGCTGTGCAGAGAGCAGAGCCCGCACCTCCTGGCCTTGACCCTGCCCCCCGCCCGGTCTCTCCCCTGCAGCCACCTCCTCTCCATGTTGTGTCTGGGCCTCAAGATCCAGCACGGGGGCCCCTTCCTCCAGGGAGCCTGCCAGGAATGCCTGGCCCTGCAGGGGCTGGGGCTGAGCGCTCTAAAGGGGCTCCCAGGGGACTTCCCAGCGCAGGTGCAGAGGCTGGGGGCTGCTGTCTCACTGGCTGCCTCAGTTTCCCCGCCTGAGGACCAGGGTCTCGTTATTGGGGGCCACAGGCGCTGGGCTCCCGGGGACGCCCTGGCACGTCCCCACCGGGCAGCTTCTCCCGCCCAGACAGCGCCCGCTGCCCCAGCTGCTCGGCTGCTGGCCTGCTGCCCCCCACCCCCCACGGCACTGCAAGCCCTGGGCCCCCTCAGGGTCCTGGGCCCCTCGGCCTGTCCCTTCCTCTGCCCAGTGGCCCACGAGGAGTGTGGCAGCTCCTTGGGGGGGCAGGTGAGCCGCTCATGTTGGGGAGCAGGGCCCTGGGCGCCCAGCTCCGACTTCAGTGGCCCTGACAAGGGCTGCTGTGGACCCCTGCTGGCCACAAGCCCACACTGCCCTGCTCTCGTCCTGTTGAGACAACTACCGACCACCCCTGTGCGTGGCAGCAGCGGTGGGAGCAGCCCCCAGGGCCCGGCTTGGCAGCACCAGCTCCAGGAAGGGGGGCTGGGCCAGGCCCCGAGAGGCCAGGGGCGGGGCTCTCCATGGGACGTACACCTGGCCACCTGCCACACCTCCTCCTCCTCCTCCCGGGCCCAGCTTTTTCTCACGCTCTTAGCTGGCAGGGGAGACCAGGCCACGCCAGGACTTGCTGTCCTGGGCCCGGGGAGGTGGGCGAGGCCTTCCTGTACAAGCCGAGACAGAGACGCGGCTGGAGGGGAGCTGGGTTGCGACACCCACGGGGCCACTGCGGAAAACCCCGCCTGGCCGCACGTGTCCCAGCCCGCCCTGCCCCCAGGAAGGAGGCGGCCCCACCCCGCCAGGGCCCTGAGCGCCGCCCCCTGCCCCAGGTCGAGGATGAGGGGTATCTGGGGCCTCACTGCTCCTCTCTGGGCGTGGCCACCCTCCCACGGTGCACCTGCCCCAGGCCTGGCCCCACGCCAGCCGGTCACTTCTGGCGACAGACCCCAGACCTGGTGCAAACCCCTGGACGTCCAACAGGCTCTCCTCTGGGCACCCTGGGGCTGCCAGGGGCTTCCAGGAGCAATCAAGACCTGGGGGGTCCCTGGCCTGAGAGATGTGTCAGCACAGGGCTTACGGCAGGCGGGAGGGACCCTCACAGACCCCATCCACCCCCCCCCCACTCCCACATGCTCTGTTGCCGTGTGGGAATGCTGAGGCCCACACCGGCCCCGGGGGAGGATCCGGCCCCTCCAGCCGGATAGCTGCTCTGCCTCCCCCGCCCCGACTCACCAGGAGAGGCCCCAGCGTCCCCAGAGCCGGGCAGGGTGGGCAGCAGATGCCCAGGAGGCCACCCCTCGACATCCTGCCCTCGCCGGGACCCTCCCAGGCAGGTGTGGGAGCACGGACGGCGGGAACAGGGCCGCCGGCTGAGGGTTGGCGCTGGGTGCCGGCCAAGATGGCTCTGATCGGCAGAAGGGAGGGTCGGTCACTGAAGTCTGACGGGGACCCCAAGCGGCACAGGAGTCCCCGGTGGCAGACAGTGAGGCACTGATCCCGGATCCCAGCTACTGTCAGTCTGCTCCCACCCCAGCCAGCCAGAGCGTTGATGTCACGTTGACCACAGACCACAGCTGCCAGCTAACTGACACAAGCTGAGCCCTGATCCCCATGCTGAGCCCCGATCCCAGGCACAATCTGAGCCCTGATCCCAGACACAGCTGAGCCCTGGTCCCAGACACAAGCTGAGCCCTGGTCCCAGACACAAGCTGAGCCCTGGTCCCAGACACATGCTGAGCCCTGGTCCCAGGCACAAGCTGAGCCCTGATCCCCATGCTGAGCCCTGGTCCCCATGCTGAGCCCCGATCCCAGACACAATCTGAGCCCTGATCCCAGACACAGCTGAGCCCTGGTCCCAGGCACAAGCTGAGCCCTGATCCCCATGCTGAGCCCCAATCCCAGACACAATCTGAGCCCTGATCCCAGACACAGCTGAGCCCCGATCCCAGGCACAAGCTGAGCCCTGATCCCCATGCTGAGCCCTGATCCCAGACACAAGCTGAGCCCTGATCCCAGACACAATCTGAGCCCTGATCCCAGACACAGCTGAGCCCTGATCCCAGACACAATCTGAGCCCTGGTCCCAGGCATAAGCTGAGCCCTGATCCCCATGCTCAGCCCTGGTCCCAGACACAAGCTGAGCCCTGATCCCCAAGCTGAGCCCCAATCCGACACAAGCTGAGCCCTGATTCCAGCCACCTTGGGCAGATACTGCAGGGCCGCCCTGGGATGGGGGCCCTGGGGTGGGGTCCAGAGGAGCCGGAGACCCCTTGGTGGTGGGCAGGGATGTCAGAAGCTGATGAGAGCCCTGGGGTGGGGTCGAGACCAGGGTCCACCCTGAGTCCCCGAGCACCCCCAGAGTCCGGCTGGGAAAAGGAGCAAACCCACGCCCTCTAATCTCTGCCTTATCAGCGGCCTGTTTGCCCAGCGAGAGTTCAAACAGGAGTGCGGGGGTCACAGGGGTCACGGGAAGGTGCCCCCCCCCGTGTTTGCTCTCCCGAGGGAGGGGTCTGCCCACGGCTGCCAGCTGGTGAGCCGAGGTGTTGACATTCTCTCTGATAGCGGCCCCAGGGCACAGCCCTGGGGAGGGAAGACCTAGACACCCCTGCCCTGATTGGTCACGCCCCGGGCTGTGCCGCACATACCTTAGCCGTAAAACCAAGGCCTTCATATTGGGGGTGGTGTCCAGGGGCTGGGCTGGGAGTCAGGAGCTGGGGCCAGGGCCAGGGAAGCCCCGGGAGAAGGCAGGGCCCAGCCCAAGTCAGCCCCGGAAGGCAGTGCGGCCTGGCGGCCAAAGCATCCGAAGGCTCCGTGACCTTGGGCGGCCAAGTGACCTGTGGGCCCTCAGCTTGCCCCGCTGTGACCCGGTCAGCCGCCCCAGCTCGGTCCCCCGTGGGGGGGCGCTCTCCAGACACCTCTGGATACCCCATCTTTTCTGTTGACATTGGGCCTGTCTACCCCCCCCCAGGTTCCCAAGAGCCTTGGGACTCCCCCCAAGGGGGCTTTAGGCCCCCAAAGCTGGAGAGGGGCAGGGAGACACTGGGCGGTGTGCCTCTGCGGGGCAGCCCGGCCTCAGGCCCCGCCCCCTGGGTGCGGGCCCCTCCCTAGCATCAGCTGGTGGCGTGAGCGGCTGCCTCCTTCCAAAGAAATGAAATCGGAGCTGCATCTTATGATGCCTGGGCGCACCGGGCCGGAGACAGCGTCCGCACCAGGCCGGAGACGGCGCCTGGGCACACCGGGCCAGAGACGGCATCCGCACCGAGCCGGAGATGGCACCTGGGCGTACCAAGCTGGAGACGGCGTCCGCACCGGGCCGGAGACGGCGCCTGGGCGTACCAAGCCGGAGACGGCGTCCGCACCGGGCCGGAGACGGTGCCTGGGCGTACTGGGCCTGAGGTGGCACCTGGGTGCACCAGGCCAGAGATGTTCTGGCTCCTAAAAGGAGTTTTTTCTGCTGATTTTAAAATAAATTAAAATATCTCCGGGGTCCCTGAACAGCTCTGACACCCTGGCCGCAGGGCCTGGATGAGGAGTTGGCTTCACTGAGGGTGGGGGGGAGCGGCGGGGACTGAGCCCTGCCCGGAGCGGCGGGGTCACAGGTGCGAGAGGCCTGGTATGCGTGGGGCCCACCTGTGCCCTCCCCACCTGTGCCCTCCCCCGCCTGCACCCCCCACCTGTGCCCTCCCCACCTGTGCCCTCCCCCACCCATGCCCCCCGCCCCCGCCTGGAGAAGCCGCTCTCCACCAGGCCGGCTCTCCCACGTCCCCTGGAGGACACTGAGGCCGGGACCCCAGCCCCAGGATGGGCGGCCTCCGTCCTTGTGTAGCCCGGGGAGGCCCCGACCTGCCGGCACCCATTCCACAGGTGACGAAGCTAGGCTCACTCAGGGTCACCGCGGCGAGGTCCCCCGACTCCAGGCCCCGCATGGGGCCCAGCCCTGAGCTCTGGGAGTGGAGGGGAGGCTGGGGAGAGGCAGGGCCGGGGATCAGCAGCGTCCCCCCAGCCTCCCCCTGCAGGGTCTGCATCGAGCGCCTGGCGCCACCTGCTGAGCCACGGCGGTACTGCGGAGCTCGTGGGCATGGATCTGGGGAGGGCTCGATGGGGGGGGGCGGGGCTCGGAGCCTGGGACCGGGAAGCCGGCGCTGGGTCGGGCGTGCTGGTTCCTGGGGCTGCACTGCCGCCCTGTGGCCACCAGCTCTGGCCTGGAGCACTGGAGCGCAGGGCGAGGGCTCGACCCCGCGGAGACTACAGGGACCCCTTGCGCTCACCCCTCGCCGTCCGGGGCTGGGATTCCCGGCCTGGCCGCCCCCAGACGCCCTCCCCACCCCACGCTGGCAGAGGAGGCAGGCCCGGACCCGACCAGAGGGAAGTCGCCCGGGGCCGGCCAGGGCCGACCGAGGACAGCAGGAGTGGACAGGAGCGAGAGCGGACAGACGGCAGAGAACCAGCGCCGCCCAGGCTGGCTACCGGAAAGCAAGGAAACGGGGACGGAGCAGGACCGACGGCGGGAGGGAAGGGAAGAGGCGGCCCACTCCCCGCCGCGGAGCTGAGAAGCCTCTGCCGCGGTCACCAAGGACCCGGCCACCAGATGACGCGGGGTGGGCGCTGTGGTGCAGCGGGTGGAGGCAGCTTGGGACCCTGTCTTCCGGTGTGACCTGGCTGGTTCACCCCCAGCCGCTCCACTTCCCGTCCAGCTCCCTGCCGACGCGCCTGGGAGGCAGCGGGTGACAGCTCACCGGGTGGGCCCCTGACACCCACGTGGGCACCACGTGGCCCAGCCCTGGCTGCTGTGGGCATCTGGAGAGTGAAGCAGAGGATGGAAGATCTCTCTCTCTCTCTCTCTCTCTCTGTGTCTCTCTGTGTGTGTCTCTGTCTGTGTGTGTCTCTGTCTCTCTGTCTCTGTCTCTCTCTCTCTATCTCTCCTGCTCTCTCTCTGTCTGTGTCTCTCTCTGTGTATGTCTCTCTGTCTCTGTCTGTCTCTCTCTGTGTGTCTCTCTGTCTCTCTCTCTGTCTGTCTCTCCCGCTCTCTCGCTCTCTCTCTCTCTGTCTCGCTCTCTCTCTCTGTCTCTCCTGCGTTCTCTCTCGCTTTCTCTCTCTCTCTGTCTCTCTCTGTGTGTGTGTGTGTCTCTCTCTCTCTGTGTCTCTGTCTCTCTCTGTGTGTCTCTCTGTCTGTCTGTCTCTCTCTGTCTCTCCCGCTCTCTCTCTCTCTCTCTGTCTCTCCCGCGCTCTCTCTCTCTCTCTCTCTGTCTGTCTCTCCCGCGCTCTCTCTCTCTCTCTGTCTCTCCCGCTCTCTCTCTCTCTCTGTCTCTCCCGCGCTCTCTCTCGCTCTCTCTCTCTCTGTCTCCCGCTCTCTCTCTCTCTGTGTCTCCCGCTCTCTCTCTCTCTCTCTGTCTCTCCCACGCTCTCTCTCTGTCTGTCTCTCTCTCTCTGTCTCTCCCGCGCTCTCTCTCTCTCTGTCTCTCTCTCTCTGTGTGTGTCTCTCTCTCTCTGTCTCTCCCGCGCTCTCTCTCGCTCTCTCTCTCTCTGTCTCCCGCTCTCTCTCTCTCTGTCTCTCCCGCGCTCTCTCTCGCTCTCTCTCTCTCTCTCTGTCTCCCGCTCTCTCTCTGTCTCTCTCTCTCTCTCTCACTGCCTTTCGAATACATAAACACATCTTTAGACCTGGAAGTGAGGCTGTGCCAAGTGACCTCCTGCCGGAGAGGACTCCATGGCGAGAGCCCATGGGGCAGACACCGGGAACCCCCGGGGGGACAGCCCGGCCGGCCGTTGCTGAGGAGACGGCACGGCAGCCGAGGTCTCCCCCAGACCCCCCACCCTGGTCAGGAGAGACGCAGGCGAGCCCCGGCCGAGGGATGAGCCACGGGACGCCAGGACAGCTCCCTCCAGGGTCAGCCGGACACAGCAGGAGGAGGACGGGGCCAGGCCGGCTCGGGGCCACGGGTGGCCGCCGTGGTCCTGGGTGTCAGGCTGAGGGCACCTGAGTTGGGTTTGTCAGGGGTGAGTTGTGCCCAGGCCGGGCTGAGAACGTCTGAGCCTGCGCACTCGAGCCCCCTGCCCCCCGCTGCCTAGCAGGAAGCTGACCCGGCAGCAGAGGCGGGACTTGAACCCAGGCACCTGCCCTCCTCTGCTGGTGAGAACACAGCCCAGTGCGTGCACCTGCTCACGCCGTTCACGGCCGGGAGCTGCTGTCGGCGGGACTGGTGCTGGGTGCTCCGCGGGGAGCTGTCTCAGTGCAGGGAGGGGGCTCCCGCGACACCCACGTCTCCAACGCTGCAGGCACGCTGGCCCCGGGCGCCTCCCTCAGGAGCGTGGCGGCTCCTGCCAGGGGCTCCGGACCACAAGCAGTTCTGCCTTTGGCTGAGGCACGCCTGGTGGCCAGAGCGGAGCTGGCTCCTTCCCGAGGTGGGTGGGCCTCGTCCACTCGGGCAAAGGCTGCGGAGGAGGAGACGAGCCCCTGGCCGCTCTCCGAGGTCCCCGGCCTGGTCCGTGGTCCCGGGCGCCGATGCCTGGTGGTGAGCGGCATCTGTGCACGTCCTGCTGGCTCTGGTCTCTGGAGAAGCGCACGCAGCCCCCAGGGTCCCCAGAGCCGTCAGGGCCATGGCGACAGGAGGCAGGATGGGGAGCAGGGGCGCAGGAGTCGGTGTCAAGTGGGGACAGAGTTTGGGTTCCGGAGGCGGCTGGTGGTGGCGGCCGCACAGCCGTGCCCAGTGCCGCTGGCCTGGGCGCTCAGCACAGTCGGTCCTACCTGCTGTGCCCTCCACCCCGGACAAACCCAAGCCCCGGAAACGCACAGCTCGCCCGAGCCTCGGAGTCTGCCGGGGCCTGCAAGAAGGCGGTGCCTGTGCCTGCTGAGCCCCGGCCACCAGGATCACAGGTCCCCGGCCTCCCAGGTACCACAAGGGGCGCCACGGGATGCGGAGTGCCATGCCCCCCACGCGACAGACAGGTGATGGCTGTGTCCAAACCCAGGACCCCTGCTGCCCTGGGGCCAGGGCCTCCATCGCACAGCCGTGCCGTGGCGATTGTGCAGGCTCCCTGGAAGCTTCCGGAAGCTTCCGGACTGGCTGCGACGCGCCAGGACTGACTGGCAGTGCCCTGTGCTGGGGGCTCCCCGTGGCTCCAGTCCAGGCTTCCAGGGAGACGGGGAGCAGTGAGGCGGTCGGGTGAGGAGGGGGCAGGCAGGGGCCGCCACGGGGGAGGCTGCGACTGGACAGGGCCAGGTCGGACGGGGACAGTAGCCCAAGTCTGCCTGGCTTTGGGGCCTGGAGTTCATCTTAGACCTGGGGAAGCAGCGAAGGTTGGCCATTCTGTCACCCAAACACATGTGTCTATATCTAGGGATGTATTTATTTAAAAGCCAGAGTTACAGAGAGGAGAGGGAGAGAGATCTGCCACCCTCTGGTTCACTCCCCAAACGCCCACAGCAGCCAGGCCAAAGCTGGGCGCCCAGAGCTCGACACAGGTCTCCCTCGTGGGCGGCGGGAACCCAGCCACCGGGGCCGTCACCGCAGGCTCCCGGGGTCAGCAGAGAGCCGGAGACCAGAGCTGAGGCTGGGACTCGAACCCTGCTGCTCCGGTGGGGGAGGCGTGGACGTCTTGGCCACGGGGCTGGAGCTCTGTAGCCCTTGTCGCTACTCCTCCCGGCACACCCCTTATTTCTAAATCAAGTGCGCGCCATGCGGGCCCCGGAGACTCCGATTCCCACGAGCGGTGAGGGTTTAACCCCACGCCTCCCCCACCTGCACCTGCATTTCTCTACCCTGCCCCTGTGCAGCCGGGATCCAGCGTCGGCAAACCCCGTTCCCACCTGAGCCGCGCGGTACACCGCAAATGCCTCGCCGACTCTCTGTGTTCCCCGGAGTTGGTATCGGCCTCCATCTCTTTTTATTTTTTTTTTTAAAGATTTATTTATTTATTTGAAAGTCAGAAAGTTACAGAGAGGAGAGGCAGAGAGAGAGAGAGAGAGAGAGAGAGAGAGAGAGGTCTTCCATTCTCTGGTTCACTCCCCAATTGGCCGCAATGGCCGGAGCTGAGCTGATCCGAAGCCAGGAGCCAGGAGCTTCTTCCAGGTCTCCCACGCAGGTGCAGGGGCCCAAGGACTTGGGCCATCGTCCACTGCTTTCCCAGGCCACAGCAGGGAGCTGGATGGGAAGTGGAGCAGCTGGGTCTGGAACCGGCGCAGACTGGGGCTTTACCGCAGCACCGGCCCCAGGTATCGGCCTCTCTCTTCATCTGCATGGTGGAAGCTGGTCTCTGTGTGCGCGCCAGCAGCCGTCCGGATCTGGTGGGTCTCTGCCCCTGCCCGCCCGCGGCTGCACTAGCTCATCTCCTACCTGGGGGTGGGGACAGAGGGCCAGGGGGGCGTGGCCCCCTCTTGTAAGGGAAAGACCTAGCAGCGCCATCTCCTCCGGGGCGTTGGCCGAGGCTGGTGGTGCAGCGGCCAAGTCCCGGCTCAGTGAGAGCTCTGTCTCTGGGCAGCCCCAGAGGCCCCTCGGACATCGAGGGCTCGTTCCCCACCCAAGCCGCCGGCCGAGCCCCCAGCAGAGGGTCCTCTTCCACACGCCCGCCTCCGGGAGCCCTCGCGGCCAGCCTCCGCCCGGGACGGCTCTGCCTCTGTCCGTCACCACGGGAGTGTCCCCACCTTGGAGTCCCAGAGTTCCGGGGGCCAGTGCCCGCCCCCAGAGCAGGGCGCTCTGCCGGCGCCTGGACGCTGCTCTCCAGCCCCAAGGGCAGGAAGGACACATTACCCCGTCACCTGCGCACCGCGGGGGCCCCAAAGCACAGGCATCAGCGCGCCCGGGGCTGCGGGGAGAGTGCACGCGTGGGAGGAGCCCGGGGCCGGGCCACAAGGGGGGGGGGGGAAGCTGAGGTTCAGCGTCTGGCCCGGGGGCCTGGCCGTGGGGCGGGGCCTGACTGTGGGGTAGGGCCTGGCCGTGGGGCGGGGCCTGGCCGTGGGGCGGGGCCTGACGGTGGGGTGAGGCCTGACGGTGGGGTGAGGCCTGACCGTGGGGCGGGGCCTGACCGTGGGGCGGGGCCTGACTGTGGGGTAGGGCCTGGCCGTGGGGCGAGGCCTGGCCGTGGGGCGGGGCCTGACCGTGGGGCGGGGCCTGATGGTGGGGCGAGGCCTGGCCGTGGGGCGGGGCCTGACCGTGGGGCGGGGCCTGGCCGTGGGGCGGGGCCTGACCGTGGGGCGGGGCCTGACTGTGGGGTAGGGCCTGGCCGTGGGGCGGGGCCTGGCCGTGGGGCGGGGCCTGACGGTGGGGCGGGGCCTGGCCGTGGGGCGGGGCCTGGCCGTGGGGCGGGGCCTGGCCGTGGGGCGGGGCCGTGCGGGGGAGAACTGTGGCAGCACAGGGTCTCCCTTTCCCAGTGCATCTTGTTAAAAAACCAATTCCTTTAAAAATACGTATGCACTCATTGATCGTATTTCAGAGGCAGAGAGGGCTCCCGCCCGCGGGCCACTCCCCAGGGAACTCAGTCCGGGTCCCCGCGTGAGTGGGACTGGCCCCGGGGGCTCGGATGTGGTCATGGGTGCCCAGCCACCCTGAGACCAAAGCCCGTCCACCCCCGACCCTCGGGCAAGGGCCCCCAGGGCTGCTCAGTCCGTGGAGGGTGGGGCCACAGCCCTCAGCCCAGGGGCCCCAGGCAGGCCCCCAGGGTCCAGACGAGGCCTGGCAGAGCCTGGGACCCGCGCTGGACAATCGGCCCACCGGGGAAGCAGCGCCACCCTGTGGGCGCTGGGTGAACTGCAGCAGGCCTGCACGACCAGACGCCAGCCCCCTCCAGGCTGGACAGGACCTGTGTGAGGGGCCGGCCAGCTGACCCCCGCGTGTCTGGGTGCAGGGCTCCAAGAGGACTGCGTGCTGAGACCCCTGTCCCAGGGGTCTGGCCAGGCCAAGGAGGCCTTCAGAAGGGAGTGTCTCCCCCTGCCCCCAGCTCTGCCGTGGGGCCAGGGCTGCCCAGCACCCCCGGGCGCTTCCTGATGGCCCCAGATGGGCGAGGTCAGCCGAGAGGCCGGCATGGACTTCCTCCGGCCTCCCAAATTAGCAGCGCCAGGGCCTGCGGCCAGGCCGGGGCTCAGTGCAGACGTGCCTGGACGCCCGGCCGCGGCTCCTCGGGCCGTGGAGGGCCCGCCTCCAGCCCCCGATGGACGGGAAACTGAGGCACAGTGGACAGCGGCCTGAGGGACCCTGCCCTCGCTCTGCCCCTGTCAGATGGCTGCGGGGTCCCCATTCCAGGCACAGCTGTGGGTCTGGGGGTCGCTTGTCGGTCTCCTCCCCACCCCCATCCAACCTCCACTGAATGAGAAGCGTGGGGGTGTTCACGGGGACCCTGCAGGGGACTATGGCTCCAGACTGGGGCCCGGCCATCACCTCCCACTCCTGACCCTAGGTTTAGTGGGCTGGGGGTCACCCCCAGGGAACTGGGCCTCTCCCCCAGCACCCCCCTGCTGGGCTTCCTCCAGGGTGGGGGCAGCAGCAGGGAGGGGAGGCTCAGGGGTGCCTGGGGTGGAGCAAACCACTTACCACGCCTCCGGCCCAGCCCCCGGAGCCCCCTTGGTGGCTGAGCCCTGAGCCTGCCGGTCCTGGGACCCCCGCCCTGCCCGGGACGAGCCAGTGTGGACCACGCTGAGGCCCCGTCCACCAGGGGGCAGCTGGGGCCCGGGGCCCACGGAGCTGCGGGGTCTGAGCGTGGCTCCTGCACCTGCTGCCTCCCAGGACCCAGGCCCCCACCCCGCCCCCGCCCCACCCCCGCTCGGCTGCAGTGCCCAGCAGGGGGAGGGGTGGCAGGAAGGCGGCCTGTGCGGCGCTTCCCGCCGGCTGGGGCGCAGCGAGTGCAGGCCCTGATAAGGCGCACATGGCCGGCTGCACGTCCGCCTTTTGTCCCCGGCCCCGGCCAGCCTTTCCTGAGCCGGCCTGCCGGGGCGGGAGGGCTGGGAGCCGGGGGCGCCTCCTCCCCTCTGCCTCCCCTCTGCCCGGGGTTCCGAGTTCTGGGGCCCAGGTCGCCCTGGGGGTGCAGCCCCAGCCTCAGCTCCCCGGGAGGGTCTCCGTGCCCCCCGCTCGGCACAGGCACCGCCGGTGCCTGAGGTCCAGAGCAGTGGCCCGGCTCAGCCCTCCCCGCGGCCCCTGCCCTCTGTCCCAGACTGGTCACCTCAGCAACTTTACTGCCCCGGCCACGGCGACCACTCAGGCCATGAGGTGACCTGGCTCCTGAGCTCCGGGAGCCGCCCTGGGTTGAGGCAGGGCCCCGAGGCCAGGGTGGGCTGGGGGCTGGGATGCCCCCGCCGTGTCCATGTTCAGGGCCTCCTCTGTGTGGAAGATGGACCTGGGCCCGGGACGCTGCCCTTCAGGGGCACCAGCCCCCCGCCCCAGCAGGGCCTGGGAAGGGCAGGCTCCATCCACCGCCCCCCCGCCCACCGTCCATGTCCACTGCGGGGCCGGGGCGCCCCTGGGGGCCTGTTTCTGCATCACGGCTTTAGGTCAGTCTCAGCCTCGTTGTCACCTGTGCTCCGCAGGGCCCTGCGGCTCCGGACACTACGCATTCCTCAGGCCACAGAGAAGGCGCCGGCAGCGTGGAACCCAGCATTTTCTAAGATTTTTATTTGAAAGGCAGAGTTAGAGTCAGAGAGAGAGGGAGAGGGAGAGGGAGAGGGAGAGGGAGAGGGAGAGGGAGAGGGAGAGGGAGAGGGAGAGGGAGAGGGAGAGGGAGAGGGAGAGGGAGAGGGAGAGGGAGGTCTTCCATTGGCTGGTTCACCCCTCAATGGCCACAACGGCCAGAGCTGCACCGATCTGAAGCCAGGAGCTTCCTCCGGGTCTCCCACGCAGGAGCAAGGGTCCAAGGACTTGGCCATCCTCCACTGCTTTCCCAGGCCACAGCAGAGAGCTGGATCGGAAGTGGAGTAGCCGGGATTCGAACCGGCGCCCATATGTGATGGCGGCACTGCAGGTGGTGGCTTTACCCGCTACGCCACAGCGCTGGCCAAGGACTCTCCCATTTCAACCACGTTTTCCCGATCACATTAACTTTGAGGACACGGCTAAGAAGCACCCTGGCCTCATCCAGGTGCTGTCTGGGGGATTTTTCTTTTCTTTTTAAATTTTTATAATACTCATTTTCCAGGGGTTTTGCTGTGTGCATTTCCTTTTTTTTTTTTTTTCGCACCAAAACGCACTTTTCCTTCGGTTCCATTTCCAGCAGGCTGGAGCTCAGAAGTCGCGGTCCGGGCGGTGGAGGGGGCACCGCGGGGTCCTGAGGGCGCAGCGTCCACAGCGGCACCCCCAGCGCCGAGACACTCCCGGGGGAGGAGGACGCAGGCCCTGTGGTAGGCAGCCTGGCCCCGCCCCTTCCTCCTGCTCGGGCCCTGCAGCGCGCTGTCCCCTGCCCAGTGCCCTGGCTGGTGTCTGACGTAACGACAAGTGACAGGTGGACGTGTTCATGGCGGACGTGTTTTAAACGTGGCGCCCTGCGGCAAGGATGCGTGAGCTAATGAACACGCGTGCCGCCCCTGTCCCCAAAGCCCAGGCTCCCAGCCGTTTGCAGAGCGCGGCCGCGTGGTGTCCAGGCTGGCCTGGCGCGCGCCGCCCACCCCTGCTCCAGCACACGGCGGGACCGCGGGTGCTGCTCCACCAGCTGCAGGCCCCGCCCCGGCTGCTGACGGATGGCTCAGTCCCGGCCCCTGGGGAGCGGGCGGCGCTGCTGCCACCCGGGCCGAGGTTGTGTGTGCGAGGGGCGTGCAGGTGGTGGAGGGGTCGCCGGGTCTCACTGCTGTTCTATTTTTAGTTCTGGGGGACCCTCGCGCTGTTTCCCGCGCCATTTTAAAGTGTACTTAGGGGCTGGCCTGTGGTGTTGTGGGCAAAGCTGCTGCCACCTGCAGTGCTGCCACCCCGTACAGGCGCCGGTTCGAGTCCCGGCTGCTGCACTTCTGATCCAGCTCCCTTTTTTTTAATTTTTTTTTTATTTTATTTTTTGACAGGCAGAGTGGACAGTGAGAGAGAGACAGAGAGAAAGGTCTTCCTTTGCCGTTGGTTCACCCTCCAATGGCCGCCGCGGCTGGTGCACCGCGCTGATCCGATGGCAGGAGCCAGGTGCTTCTCCTGGTCTCCCATGGGGTGCAGGGCCCAAGCACTTGGGCCATCCTCCACTGCACTCCCGGGCCACAGCAGAGAGCTGGCCTGGAAGAGGGGCAACCGGGACAGAATCCGGCGCCCCGACCGGGACTAGAACCCGGTGTGCCGGCGCCGCTAGGCGGAGGATTAGCCTATTGAGCCGCGTCGCCGGCCGATCCAGCTCCCTTTTAATGCAGCTGGGAGAGCAGTGGAGGACGGCCCAAGTGCCTGGGCCCCTGCACCTGCCTGGGAGACCTGGAGGAAGCTCCTGGCTCCTGGCTCCGGATCAGCCCAGCTCCGGCTGTTGCGGCCATCTGGTCAGTGAGCCAGCAGGTGGAAGATCCTGTCTCTCCTCTTAGAGACTCTGCCTGTCAAATAAATAAAGCAACCTTTAAACAACCAGAAATGCCGTGTAGCTCAGTGAAACTAAGTCGCCCCCGGCAGCCGCCTGCCAGCCACTCCCTCCACACTCTGCCCCCCAGCGACCACCAGGCCGGGTCTCCAGGACACTTCTCAGTGCTGCAACCCTGGCCTGGCTGCGTCCCGAGGTCCCCCGCTGTCCCTGGCCAGGGCTTCGGTCCTTCCCATGACTGGGCAGCGCCCTGGTCTGCAACGACCCCGTTGTGTGTCCACCAGCCTGGGCTTCTGCCGCTGGGCGTGTTCCAGCAGTGGGGAGCCGCACACAACATGGCCGCCGCCGGGGAGGGCAGAGGCGGATCTGGGGGCTGGGGGTGCTTCCGTGCCCCCCAGCCACCCCTCAGGCCAGGCGACAACTCTGCGAGCCGCGATGATGGCGCCCACGTGGCCTGAGACGCCACTGAACGTCCAGTGCCGAGTGACCCCTGGTGCACACTGGACTCTGGGAAAGTGACGTGACCGGGGTGGCGGGGGGGGGGGCAGGGGCACGTGGGGACTCTGGGGGCCTTTGTCCAGGCCACCGGGAGTCGTGGGCGTCCCCTGAGTGGGTGCCGGGGACAGCCCCAGGCCACCTATTGCCTCTCTTTGAATCACAAAACAAAGCAAGTTTTCTTGTCCAGGTGGCCCCTGGCCTCCCCCCGGCTCCTGCCTCTCCCTGCCCCCCCGACTCACCAGCCCAGGGGGGGCCTGCCCCCCACCCCTCAGGTCCTGTCTGAGGCTGGGCTCAGCCGCCCCCAGGGGAGGGGACCCCCTTTTCCTCTAGGAGCACCCCGCCTTGACGGCGGGGAGGGCCGGAGCTCCGTGGCTGTCGCCTCCTGCTCCGTGCGCTGTCCACCAGTCCAGCAGTCCTGGGGGCCGGGACAAAGGCCCCAAGGCCGTCCCTGGACATGTCTGTGCGGGCAGCTGGCGGGGGAGGGGCCGGCGCCCATTCTGGCCCCCGCCTCTCTCTGGGCCACACGTGCCCGCGGGCCCGCAGCCTGAGCCAGGGTTTCCGGCCATTGTCCAGAGCAGGGCTGGGCTCAGGAAGCTACGATCCCCAGGCCAGGCCTGGCTGGGTGGGGGTGGGCTGGCGCACATCCTGGCCGAGTCCAGCAGAGTCATGTGGGGCTGCACGGTGGCCGGTGGCTGTGGCCCCGATCCCCTGAGGCGGAGAGAGCCTGCCCATGCAGAGTGACCGCCAGGGCCTGGGGCAGAGACAACCCCACGTCCCCTCCCTGCCCACCAAGGGCCCAGGGCCACCTGCACCTCGTCACCCATGGGAGCGGCTTGCCGGGTGCCGTGGGAGCCTAGGATGCCTTGAGGGCCGAGGAGAGGGACCTAGGCCCAGTGTCCTCGGCCTGCCACGGCCACTGGACTCCCAGAGCCAGGGCTGGGAGGCGGCAGAGGTGGAGGGCTCTGCTGAGGACCTGGGCTCCGGGACTCTTCGTTCGCCATGTGCCCCGCAGGGCTCGGGCCAGGGCCTCTCCGGGCACCGCGGGGCTCTCGGTGGAGCCCACCGGGCCTGCTCCGTGACGTGAGGGCTCCCCACACAGGGTCTGGGCCTGTGCTGGAGTTCAGCATGGAAGACAGAGACCCAGAGAAGAGGGGGCTTATCTGAGACCACCCAGGAACCCAGGGAGCCCCAGGACACAGCCCAGGCAGAGCGCATGTGTCCCAGCACTGCCTGCCGTCCCCAGACCGCCAGCCAGGGTCCTCGTCTCCCTGGTCCCGGCCCCACCGTGGCCCAGGCCGGGCCAGGCTGGGCACCGTGAGGAGCTGGCCGTTCTGGGGACATGCCAGGTGGTTGCGGCACATCCTGGGGCCCCTCAGCCAGGCCAGCACCGCCTGAGCTGGGCGGGTGCCGGGAGGGCAGGGGCTCTAGGCCGGCCTCCTGCGCCCGCCCGCCGGCCCAGCCTCTGACACCGAGCGGGGCGGTCACGCTCGCCGGGCGCCAGCACGAGGTGTCCTTGCTCTGCCCGCAGGCGCCTGGCGGGGGAGGGCACAGACCTGGCTCTGGAATGCAGCCTGGGTGCCAACGCCCAGGCCCGGGCGCAGGCGGCAGCCTTGGGCGAACCGCAGCCCCTCCCTGTGCTCACGCTGCCCTGCGGGGGGTGGCCCTGCTTCAGGGGAGCCTTGTGCCCGGCGAGGGGAGCTCCCGGGAGTCCCCTGCTCCGTCTGCCCGCCCACGGGGCCTGGCAGGACCAGGAACCACCGGCTGGGGATGGGAGCTCGGGCAGTGGCCGTGGAAAGCAAGTGGGCGGCTCCACAGGTGGCTGAGCACGGAGTGAGTCGTGGACACGACAGCCACCCGCAGGCCTGCTCCCAGGGGCCACGGGGCGGGACCTTCCGTGGGCAGGGCTGTCTGTGGCACAGGGCGCCTCGAGGCCACGCTCAGGGGAGCCCCGCAGGGCCGGCAACGCCTCCCCCGCCCCCCCCAGCGGAGGAAGCAGGGCCCGGCACTGGGGCTCCAGATTTCGGATTCTTTCTGAGGTGTCTGTGCCACTGCACAAGCTGCACCCCTGTGACGGCTGCGGGCCCCGGGGTCACCTGGCAAAGACCCAAAGCCACCAGCCCGGCCCTCTGCAGCCCCCCAGCCGGGGCAGCTCCGGCCCGGCCCCCAGGAGCCCCGGGGGCAGCGGCCGATCTTTGCTCAGGAAGAGGAACTCGGGCTGAATGGACGCCCGGGGCCGAGAGGCCGGCAGGGAGAGCTCCGGCTTCCTGCGCGCCGGCCGCTGACGCGGGCGCCTCCCCCCACCAGGGGCGGCCATTGTTCTCCAGGCCCCTTCCCAATCTCCCCGAACACTCGCTTCCTGCTTCCGGTAGGAAACAGAGATTTCTGGTGGGGCCAGGCAGATGTGGGTCCTCCCTCCTTTCTAAAGGATGTTAAAAAATAGACCGTGGGGGCTGGGGCTGGCCAGGGCCCAGACCGTCCACCTCACGGCAGGGCTCCCAAGACCCCCCACAGCCTGGCCTGACACCCAACAGGCGAGAGCCGCGGCCCTGGCCGGAGCCCACGTCCACCCGAGCAGGGGCAGGCTTGGAGAGGCCTTGGGCTGGAGACCCGGCGCCACCAGCAGCGGGCTCGTGGCCCGAGCGGTGTCGGTGCCTGGCCTCGGGAGCCCCCAGCGCTCGGCAGGCCTGGGCCCCCAGCTCCCGGTTCTCCCTCTGGGGCTGGCGCGGTCTGGCTCCCAGTGGGGGCAGGGCTGCTGTACCCTCACCGCCCCCACACCCTGACTTCCTTTCCTGCCTGGGGAGATAAAGTGCCCCCCGTCCGGGTTCGCGGCAGAGGGGCTTCCGCCCAGGACGCCTGCCAGGTGCCGAGGGTGGCCCCCTTCCTCAGCCCTCACGGGAAGCTCACTGGGCTGGGAGCAAGCCCTGGCCACGGGGCCTGGCCGCAGGCTGCATGAGGTCCCCGTGTGGGGCTGCCCCTGCTCGGGAGGGCCCACCCGGGGACCCCGCGCCCCCAGTTTCACTCCCTGGAGCGTGGGACAGCCTGAGTCACTGCCACCCTTCAGCATTGAGACCCCACTGGTGCCTGCAGTGTCGCAGTCGGCACAGAGGCTGCGATGAGACGGGCAGGACTTCGAGAGCCGGCGGGCGAGGGACGCTGCGAGGGCCGCTGGGGTCGGCGGCTCCCCGAGGGCCAGCCCCAGGCGTGCGCTCCCCAGAGAACCAAGTCTGTCCATCCGCCCGCCTGTCTGTCTGCCGTGGGCCGCGGGCCTGAGAGCCCCGGGCGTCCTTCGGGTGCCCACGTCCTCTGCTCTCCACCACGCCCCAGGCCGAGGATGGCTGAGGGCACCGTGGCCCTGGGGGTGTGGCGGTGGGGCTCCTCTCCCGGCCGGCGTGAATGCCCACACGCTGCCCACCCCACCCTCACACCTCGCTGTGGGAGCCGGCTGTCCTGCAGGTGGAGCCCGGGTGTGGGGGTCACCCACGAGAGACTGGACGTCGGGAGGGGGCTGCAGAGGGGGTCACGACCCACTGGGCATGAGTGGCAGAGGCGCCCTGGGACACAGGAGACCTGGGCCAGGGTGAGGGCCGTGGGGGCAGCAAGGGGACAGCCGGGTTTGTTCGGGAGCCAGACGGGAAGGTCAAGGACTCTGGCCACGCCTTCAGCCTGAGAGGTGTGTGGGTGGTCCCCAGGCAGGGAGCAGGGGCCGAGGACTGAGCCCCTGGGCCCTGTGTGGCAAGCGGCTTCGGCCGACGAAGGGGCTTCTCAGCTCGGGGTGCTGATACGCGAGGCTCTGTACACACGGGGGCTTCTAACAGACACGCGGGGGTGGAGGAGGGGACGTGGCAGGGGATGGACGGAGCGAGCGGGGCACTGCCGAGGACGCCTTGCTGCCCGGTGGACACCCGCTTCTCCCCGGCCACCCCCTCGCTGCTCAGGCTGCGCAGCGCGTGGGGCTCGTGCTGCTCCCGGCTCGGCCGCCTCCCTCCCAGCCCCGCCGAGAACCGGTCACTGAGCCAGGCGGCCTTGACGGGAAGGTCCGGCCACTGTGGCGCGAGCCTGGGCCCGCCGTGGGGCAGTCCTGACCTGTGGGTCGGCTGCTCTGGGGGCAAACAGGAAGCTCCATCCCTCCACGGGGCCGTGCTCCGTCCCTCCTTCCTGCGGCCGGGCTCACACGGCCGCCCGTGCCCTCCGCCGGCACGGCCTGGGATGCCCCTGCTCGGCCCTGCTGCGGGCTTGGTCTTTCCTCTCCTGGGGCCGCAGAGCCCAGAAGCTCAGCAGTGAGGGGTCCGAAGAGGGGGCTGGGAGGGCCTGGGGGGGGGCTCTGGACCACCGCCCCCTGCCCCTCCTCCACTGTCCCGCCCTGACCGGCACATCTGGGAAGGTAAGGCAGCTGCCGGCACCGCCAACACCACGAACATCAGCAGGAGGGCCCCCGCACGGCACAGCCCCGCCGACGGGGGCCCCCCCCCACGGCACAGCACCACCGACGGGGCCCCATGGGGAACGGCCCCCGGCTGGGGCGTGAGCGGGGCTAGGACTGCCCGCACTGTCCTGCCCCTGGGCCTCCGTCCTGTGCTGGGCCTGCGAGGAGCCGGGAGGGGGCCAGGCACCGGGCACAGACGGGCAGCGGGCACTGCTGCCAGCTCCCACACACACCACCACTGCCGCCCAAGTGGAGGCGAGGCTTCCTGTTGTGTGGGGAGTGGGCGCCTTCAAGCTGGGGGTGGGGGAGGGGACATAGCCCCTGGGGAGCCCCCTGGCCTGGGGGTGGGGGAGGGGACATAGCCCCTGCGGAGCCCCCTGGCCTGGAGGTGGGGGGGGGACATAGCCCCTGCAGAGCCCCCTGGGCCTAGAGCGCAGAACCGGCTCACTCATGGCGGCATCCTGGGGGTCCCGTGGGGCAGAAAGTGTTGAGTCAGCACCCGCCTCTGCCCTCTGCCGCCCCGTACTGCCCTGTCCCTGAGGTGCCCCTGGCACTAAGACCCCTGCCCACCGGCCTCTGCCCCCGAGGGCCCCGGGAGGCCGGCACGACGGGCCTGGCACTTTGGGGTGCCGAGCAAGGGCCCTCTTCCTGGGTGGTTCTGGGCTGGGGCAGGGCAGAGCAGGTGGGAGGTGGGAGGGCAGGTGGGGTGAGGGCACCCAGCAGCCCCGCACCTGCAGGGCAGGTGGGAGGGACCTAGGACAGGGGACCTCCCTGCAAGTCCGCCATTCAGTCCAGCGGAGCGCTCCCTGGAGGCAGCCCAGCCCCGTAGCCTGTTCTGTCCTGGCTGCTCAGCTCCCAGGGGCAGGGGTCTCGCCCAGCGGAGCGCTCCCTGGAGGCAGCCCAGCCCCGTAGCCTGTTCTGTCCTGGCTGCTCGGCTCCCAGGGGCAGGGGTCTCGCCCAGCGGAGCCCTGCTCCCACCCAGCTCTGCCCTGCCCTCACCTGGGCTGCTTCTCTCTCTCCCAGCCTCGGTTTCCCCTCTGCACAGAAAACCAGGCTGGCTCCAGCCCCCAAGGGGTCAGGGCAGATCCCTGGGGTGGGGGCTGGGGAGGTGAGGGGCAGCGGGGCAGGGGGCACCACCTCTCGTCCTCCTGAGCAGCTGAACTCTCCATGGAGAGGACGGGGGCCCAACGAGGGTAGGGGTGCTGAGGATGTGGCCAGTGAAGTGAGGGCTGGACCCTGGCTGGGGGGGCTGGTGCAGAACAGGTGGGGGTGGGGCTGCCGACTCAGGGGGGCACCTCCAGAGCTCCCTGCGGCTCAGACCAGCATCTGAGCCCCTCCAAGCGCCGCAAACCTCCCCCGTAGCTGCTCTGTCCCCACGGAAGAGAAGGGGAAACGGATGCTGTCCCGCGTGGCCAGGCTGGGCGCCTGCCGTGGAGCCCAGGGCCCGGACCGCAGCCTGGCACCTGCCATGGACGCAGGACGCCCGGGGCCCGGACCGCAGCCTGGCGCTGCCGTGGACGCAGGACGCCCGGGGCCCGGACCACAGCCTGGTGCCTGCCGTGGACACATCTCTGGCCACGGGGTGGGGTGGGGCGCTGGCCCCCAGGGATGGTGACAGGGCCGGCGACAGAGGGGGACATGTCCCTGCTGTCCTCAGCGGTCCAGGAGGGGTGGAGTTCTCAAGTTGTGCAGCTGGGTGGGGCCTGAGAGACCCGGGGGCCAGACAAAGGGGGGGCGGTCCCAGGCAGCGGGCAGCGGGGGCTGAGCCTGAAGCTGGGCTCCGGCCCGGGGACACTGGGGCCAGCGGGGCCTGCCCACGGAGCAGCCTGTGGCCTGGGCGCGTCCCCTGTAGCTGCCCGGGTGCACTCTGAATCCTCCCGCCCCACCATTGCCCCGGCGACTGCTCCGTGGCCCGTGGGCTCCCACGACTCCCTAAACAGGGGTGCTGAGGCCGGAGCCACAGGCACTGCCTGAGCACCCCAGGTGGCCAGAAAGGTCCCACATCCCTGCTGCACCCCCAGCCTGCTGGCGTCCGCTGGGAGCGTCCAGGAGGGGTCTGGGGTCGGCCCCGCGGCCCCCTGGGAGGCTGGGGCTGTACCTCTCGGCTCTGCTTGCTCCCCTGTCCTGGGGTCCTGGATAAGCCCCTCCCATCACCCCCACTGTGGCCAGCACTGGCCCCTGAGGCCCCTCTCTTGGACTGCCCAGCCTGTCTTGCCTACCCCAGCCCCTGCCGCCCCTCCCCGGCCAAGGTTCCAGCAGTGCCGGTGCCTCTCCTGGGCGGCTGTCCCCCTGGGCTCCCATGCGGTGTCACACACATCTTGGGGACCCGAGGGGAGGGCCCAGGGTCCTGTGGCCCAAAGATACAAAAGGTCTGCACTGCTGGTCTGGGAAGCGTGGCCACTGGCCCTGGCTCCATGTCCCCTGTCCCACGCTGTCCCAGGGTCACCAGACAGGCCGAGCAGAGCCAAGCCTGCCTCTGACTGCTTCAGGGCCACACTCTGAAGTCCCAGGGGACGGCTCCCCTTCCCCAGCCGGGCCCCCCCCCCGCCCCCCCAGCCTCCTGTTGTTCGCAGGCAGCTCCCGTTATCAGCAGAGAACACACACAGGAAGTCCGGCCGGGAAGGGCCCATCCCGATCCCGATTTACGGGGGACGGAGCATAAAAAGCCGCCCTTCCTTGGCCGGGAGGAGCCTCCCCGGCCGCAGTGTCCGCCTCGCTCACCGAGATGCAGGCTGCAGTGCAGTGGACAGGCGGGCAGACCTCGGGAGGGCGGCCGCTGGGCTGCAGGCCCCGGCACGGGGCAGGGTCGTGCTGGTGGCCATGGCCAAGCCTCGGCCCAGGCAGCATCAGGTATGGCGGGGGGGCCCTGGAGGGGCAGGGAGCGGGCAGAGCTCTGGAGTTTGCTCCCTGGACGGTGCCGTCCCCACTGCACACGGGGGCCCTGGGAGGAGGGTCGTTGGCTGAGTACCTGCTGGGGGCAGCCCGGTCTGGATCCAGTGCTGTCATCCCACGGTGACGCCGAAGCCCCAGCTGCCCAGGGGCTGCCACTGCGGCCCGGCACCCTTCCTTCCCCTTGACCTCCCCCCTCTGATCCCACCCCTTCCCTGGAGAAGCCCCCGGGGGTGGTGTGAAGCTGAACCCAGCAGGTGGGCTGGGTCCCTTCACTCGCCTCTTCCGAGACCCGGGGGGCACCAAGGGCTGGCGCTGCCTGTTTCCCCGGCGGTAGATGCACACTCTCGGGGGGCAGTGGGGGGGCCGGCTTGGCCCAGAGGAAGGAACCCCAAAGCCGGATCTGTGGGCTAGACTTGGGGTGCCCATGCCTCGGCAGGGTGTGCACAGGCAAACAGGAGACCCTGTCAGCCCTGTGGATCCGGGGGGGGGGGCGGTCCCACGCTCTCCCTCTCTCTCAGGCTCCGCCCTGAGCAGCTGAAGCCCCATCCCAGAGACCCCCGAGCCCCAAAGCTGCCACAGGCCTCCCCGCTTCCCCCACTGGAAGCTCAGGCCTTGGAAGCCCCAGGCCGGACCGGTTCAGGCAGCTGAGGTCGGCGGGGATGTCAAAGGTCAGGCAGCCACAGGTTGGGGGGTGCCCAGCCAGCCCCCACAGCGGCAGGCCCCTCCTGGGGACGTGTGTCTGTCTCACCGTACAGAGCCTGGCCCCAGGCCGACAGCGAGAGCTCCAACTGGCACTGTCTGGTGGGCAGGCAGACGGCTGGCGCAGGCTCAGCTTGGAGCATGGTGGGGCCGACGGGCGGCGGGGGCTCAGGATGGGGCCTGCAGGCCTGGGGCAGCCCGAGGCTGCAGCAGACCGGACCAGGGCCCATTCCCAGGCGCTGGTCGTCACAAGGACCGAAGCTCTGCCCTGGCACTGACCCACGCCCCGTGTCTGGCCTGCAGGTCCCGGCACTGCCCGGAAGAGCAGCGGCCGCCAGTGTCGGGGGAATGACAAGCCGCCCCTTGGCAGGTGAGTGGGCCGCCCTGTGGCACCTCTGACCGGGGCCCAGGCTCGGGCTCCAAGGACTGGGGCGGTGACGCACACCCTGGGGTCCCCCGCTAAGAACTCAGAGCGGGAGTGACCACAGGGCTGGGAGGACGTCCTGGGCTGCGGAGCGACTCCGGGAGCCCTGGGGTGGCCCTGCTGTTCCCGCCACATTGGCCATCCCGGCAGCCCCTATTCTGGCCGGGCCCGTGATCTTGGGCCAGTCCGGGTCTCTGGGCCTGGGAGTGGGGGTGTCCACACCCCTACCCTGCCTGCAGCTCCAGGGACGTCATCCGTGGCCAGCTCCCAGGGTGGGATCTGACGGGGCCGTCAGTCTGGGGGCTCTGAGCCATGAGCCGAGGCACCCCCACCCCACGTCCCAGCGGCCACACTCCCCGCAGTGACTCCCGGGGTGGGGGGCGCTCAAGCAGGGGTCGCAGCCCCGACTTCTCGCTGACTCACTGCCCGGCCGCGGGGCCTCAGTTTCCCCATCGGCGCAATGGGGGCGGGGCGAGCCGAGGCAAGGGTTGAGGGGGCCGCGAGCCCACCCGGGGGGGCGGGGGCAGGGCTCCGGCAGGGCCGCCGGGTGGGGCGGGGCCGGGGGCGGGCCGGGGCGGGGCTCAGGGCCCCCACAGCGCGGGCTCGCGCGGCGGCGGCGGCGGCGCGTGCGCGCCCCGGATCGGCGGTGAGTGCGGAGGAGCCGGGCGCGCGGGCGGGGGGCGCCGGGGTGGGGGTCTGCTCGCCGCTCGGCGGCGGCGGCGGCGGAACCCTCGCGGCGGGAGAGGCCGGAGAGCCGCCGGGCGCGGCGGTGGGGGCGGGCGCAGAGCGATCGCGGGGACCCGGGAGTCGCGGGCCGGGGGCGCCCGCACCCCCAGTCGGGTCTGGAGAATGGGCCGGTGGCCGTGGGGCAGGGGCGCCGCAGCCCCCTCCCCGCCCGGGGCGCGCGCATCCGCCAGGGCCCCCGGGCCGGGACCCCGCAGCCCAGTCCTGGGGGGCCGCCGACGCCGCCCATCGTCCCGCCCCCACGGCGCTGGCCGTGCCGGGGAGGGGGCGGCGGAGGGGACGCCCCACAGAGCCGTCGGCTCGCCCCGCAGAGACGGGAGGGGCAGGCCGGGGGTCGCTCAGAGTTGCCGAGGCCAGCAGCCGCTCGGGCTCCTCGGCGCAGTTCCCTTTGCAGAATCACGAGGGCCTGGACGGGCGAGGGCGGGGCCTGCGGCTCCGCCTGGCACCGCTGCCCGCTGCCCCTGCCCTGAGGAGCCCCCGGGACCCCCACCCGTGCACCCCCCAGGGGACCCTGCCCTCCCCTCCCTCGCACACGGTGGGGTCTGGCCAGCAGCCAGGGATGGGCACCTGCTCTTGGGGTCACTGTATAGGAGCCGGCCTGTGAGCCACCGCAGGGGCCACGGGGAGCTTGGAGGTGGACAAGCTTTACCCCAGGCTGTGTCCGGCCTGTGCCTTGGGCCCGGCCTGGGGCTGGGGGAAGGGCAGCCCCCCACCGTGAGAGTCTGGCAGAGGCCTCCCCAGCCCCCCAGGCCCCCTGGCTACACCCAGGATACGCCTGCCACCCCTCAACTCCCTTCGTGGGCCACATTCTGGCCTGGAGTTTCTCACATTCTCTGGAAGCCTGGGCAGGCCTCCGGGCTCCCCCAACCCCACAGCCGGGACGAGGCTGGAGCCCCGGCCGCAGCGGCTCTGTCCCCCTCCCCTGCCCGCGTGGGCCTCCAGTGTGGCTGCTGTCCCGGCCACAGGTGCACTCCAGAGGGGAGGGGCCCCTCCTAACTGTAGCCACTCCCCGCCGCGCTCCCACGTGCCAGACACCTGCGCCCTGAATCCACGGGTCCCAGCCGGCGGGGCTCCCGGTGGCCCAGGACGGCCCTCACCGACCGGGAGTGGGGTGCAGCCGGCCCTGCCCCGCCATTACCAGGAGGACACTCACCCCGTGCCCCAGCTTCCCGACCTCGGGGCCCCCAGGGCCCTGCCCAGCAGGGCCCAGGTGCCTCCTGCCCAGGAGCCCCCCGTGGGGGCCCAGCGTCTGTGGCTGGTGCTGCGTGGGGGGCAGAGTGGGCTCTGTTGGGGCCTCAGCCCTGCAGGGAACTCACGGGCTGCTCCTTTGTGTCCAGGCCGCCCCGCACGCAAGGCCATCGCAGCCGGACACCCCGGCCATGTGGGGCTCCCGGGAGCTGCTCCTGGTGTGGTTTCTGGTGCTGGCGGCTGGCGGCACCGAGCACGTCTACCGGCCCGGGTGAGCAGGGCCCGGGAGCCTGCACCTCTCCCCGGGGAAGCCCCGAGAGGGGCCGGGGTCCTCTCTGCTCTGGGGCTGGGAGGGCCCTGGCTCTGGCGCCCCCCGCTGACCCGCAGCTCCCCCCACCTCTGTAGCCGCAGGGTGTGCGTGGTCGGGGTCGCCGAGGCGCCCGAGTCCTTCGTGCAGCGAGTGTACCAGCCCTTCCTCACCACCTGTGACGGGCACCGGGCCTGCAGCACCTACCGGTGAGGCCCCAGCCACGCGGCCCCCCGGGACAGCTGAGGGCGGGGCCAGCGAGGAGAGGGCCCGCCCCCTCCGCTTTTGGCCACCTGCCCATCCAGCTCTGCAGACTGCCCACTTCTCATTCCCCTGGGACGCCTGGCGTGGGCGGCCCGGGCTGGAGACCCCCAAGCCCGCCCACATCGTCCTGCTGCCCGGAGTGACCAGCCTCCAGCAGTGGGAGAAGGGCTGGCCCCGGGGGGAGCCCTCGGCCGCCCAGGGCTCAGGAAGGAAAGGGTGGGGTGGGGCCCCGCGGGAGAGGCTCTGGGCCCAGCTGCCCCTCTGATAGGAGGCCCCAGGCCCTGGGCCACCGCCTGGCCGTGCAGTGCCTCAGGGCCACCTGGGCCATCCCTGGGGAGATGGTCCTGTCTGCTCTGGGCCCCGGCTCCAGGTGTGCCTCTGGTGGGGACAGCCCCCTCTGAGCCGCCCCCCTCGCCCCCAGGACCCTGTACAGGACTGCCTACCGCCGCAGCCCCGGGCCAGCCCCCGCCAGGCCTCGCTATGCCTGCTGCCCCGGCTGGAAGAGAAGCAGTGGGCTCCCCGGGGCCTGTGCAGCAGGTGAGGGCACCCTGAACCCGCCACCTGCTGCTCTCCTGTCCCCCCGGGAAGCACCCCGCCCCCCCGCCGTTCCCCTCGCTCCGTGGGGCCCTGGGGACCCCGAGTGGGTGTGACAGGCCTCCCCCGCCCACAGCCGTATGCCAGCCGCCATGTCGGAATGGAGGGAGCTGTGTCCGGCCCGGCCGCTGCCGCTGCCCTGCGGGATGGCGGGGTGACACCTGTCAGACAGGTGAGGCTGGCTCCGCCCTGGGGGCCCCTGGGGAGGCTTCTCCCTGCACGGCCTGTGGTCCCTGCGGGAGGGGCTGGGTGTGGGTAGGAGTGGCGGCTGCGGCCCTGCCCCCCTGACGCCCCGCTCCCGCAGACGTGGATGAGTGCAGCTCTGGCAGGTCCGGCTGCCCCCAGCGCTGTGTCAACACCGCCGGGAGCTACTGGTGCCAGTGCTGGGAGGGGCACAGCCCCTCTGCGGACGGGAGGCTCTGCCTGCCCAGGGGAGGGGCCCCCAGCTCGGCCCCAAGCCCGCCGACAGGTAACTCGGCCCCTCTCCCCTCCCTGCTTTGCTGGGCCTGGGGAGCTGGCTGCTTGGGGGGGGGGGATGGCGTCTCCCTGGGGCTCGGCTGCACTTGGGGGTGGGGGGAGCGGGGGTCTCAGGCTCAGACTGAGGCCCGGGCTCCCGCAGGTGCCAAGGTGGGCGGGGGCCTCCGCCTGGGATGGGGAGGGGGGCAGTTCTGGGTGGGGGTGGGGGCCTCGTCTCAGCCCCGTGCAGGCCCCAGGGCCTGGAGGACACCGGCCGCGCCTCGCTGGTGATGGGACATTATTACTTTCGGTACGCGCTGTGCCACTTCAAACTCGTACCGTGAGTAATAATGCGCCGTCAGCAGCCCAGCACCGCAGGCCGGGCACCACGAGGACCTCCCGGCGCCCCGCCCCGCCCAGCGCTCTGCCCGCCCACTCAGCCCCTCATGTGCCCCCAGGGGCGGACGGCGCCGTGAGGGAGGAGGTGCGGCAGCTGCGGGCCAGGGTGGACGCGCTGGAGCAGGTGAGGCCGGGCCTGCGTGTGCCCAGCTCCCTGGGACACAGCTGTCACCCGCGGGGTGGCCGGGAGGGGGCTCCCTGGAAGGACCCTGGCCCCAGGGGAAGTGTCCTGGCTGCTGTCAGCCCCCGGGGACTCCCCGGGACGGGACCACCCTGCTTCACCTGTCCACAGCAGGACGGTCCCGTGGGGCCTCCCAGCAGGCCACTGGCCCAGCGACCCCGTTGGCGTCGCAGCAGCTGTGCAGGCGGGCACACCCGAGCCACCGGGCCTCTCCGAAGCGCAGCTCTGTCTGGGCGTCCAGAGCCCCTGCTGGCTCCCCCGGGCTCTCGGGCCGCAGAGGGGTGAGGGGCTGGCCGGGGTCACACGCGCCCTTCCCCGCAGAAGCTGCAGCTGGCGCTGGCCCCGCTGCACAGCCTGGCCTCGCTGGCCTCGGAGCACGGGCTGCCGGACCCAGGCAGCCTCCTGGTCCACTCCCTCCGGCAGCTGGACCGCGTGGACTCTCTGAGCGAGCAGATCTCCTTCCTGGAGGAGCAGCTGGGGTCATGTGAGCGCCGGCCACACCCCCGGGGGGCACTGGGTGGGGGGGGGGCTGCTGAGGCCGGAGGGGGTGCTGAACCCGCCTCCTTGTGCACCCCCAGGCTCCTGCAGAAAGGAGCTGTGACAGGCCCAGCCCGGCTACCTGCGCCCCCGCCTGCCCTGCAGCCTGCCCCCTTGGGCGTCGTCTTCAAGACTCCCGGGACTCAGGCATGGGGTGGGGCCCCCCTACTCCCCACAACCCCAGGGGCTTCCCAGGGCCGCTGCGGGAAGGTACGAGGGCTGCCTGCTGGAGGTGCGACGGGGTGGGGAATTCACCCCCAGTCCTTTGTCAGAATAAAAACAAGACTTGATTGGTGGATGGAACTGGGCCCCAGCAGGCCCGGGGCTCTGTGTGTGCGTGGGGGGGGGGGGCACGGAGCTCCAGGGCAGCAGAGCGCCTGGGTCCCATGCCCAGGTGAGGCCACAGAGCCAGGCCGGCCCCTCCTGCACCTGGAGCCACAGGGCAGACCTCAGGCTCCTCCCCTGTGCGCCCCTGGATGAGGCCCACCCCCCAGAAGGAGCAGGGTGTGTGTGTATATACACAGGCCACCACCCTGGCCACTCCGTGAGTGACCACAGCGTACCCCGCACTTCCAAGAGTTCCTTTATAAAAATAACCGAGACAGCATTGACAGTGAGCAGGCCCCGCCCTCCGGCTCCAGTGAGACCACCAGAGTCCCAGCCCCTGCCGGCCTGGAGCGGGGGCTGTGGTCTGCGCACGCAGGGGGCTCCGCCCCCGCCTGCTCCGAGCCGTCCCAGGACCTGGTGCTGCTGCTCCTGCGATGGCCTGGGGCCCTGGGCACGAGGCCAGTCTGCCCCAGGCCCTGGCCCTGGATGAAAGCCGGGCGGCCAGCGGGCGGGTGCGGTGCTACTTGGCAGCCGGGGGGGGGGGGGTGTCCCTCAGTCCGTCCTCGCACAGGCCCTGCCCGTCCCCCCAGCTGTGGCCGGTGCTACTGAGCGGCCTGGGCCCCGGACCCCTCAGCCGCCCCATTCCCCTGGGGCGTCTTGGATATGTGCAGAAAGGTGGTGCGCATGGCCTGGTGGCAGGTGTCCAGGAGCTTGGGGACATCGGCCACGGTGAGGCCGCTGGTGGGGACGGCGTCCAGCACCTCCACCCTGATGGTTCCTGTGGGCGGGGGGGGGGGAGGGCGTCAGCGCGGGGGCCCCTGCCGCCCACGACGGCATCTCCGCCCCACAGCGTCCCCAGCCCCCAACTTCTGTCCCCAGGCACCCGTGGGGTCTTGGATGTGGGAGACAGAGTTGGCTCCCGCCAGCCCGGAACCGGAGGGGGGTCGCGGGCGGCGGCCGTGTGCTCCCGGGTGCCCCCTGCCCCCAGCACGGTGCGCGCAGGCCCTGGCCACCCTCTGGGCTCCACGTGGGGCCGCCAGGGACAGGAAATGAGGGGAGGCCGGAGGGGCCACAGCTGCGTCCCGGGGAAACTCTGGGGCCCCCGCGGTGCCCACCCGGCCCCGGGCACGTGGGCCGCACCTGAGGTGAAGAGCTTCGTGCTGATGTCGTAGAAGGAGGAGAAGGACGAGTACACCACGGGGATGATGGGCACCTGTGAGAGAGACGGGCAGCGGGGGCGGCGGCAGGGGACCCGCCCCTCCCGCCTGGCCTGGGACAGCTGCAGGTCCGCAGGCAGCCTTCCTGGGTTAGCACCCGGTCACCCGGTCACAGCGTTCGCCCCCCGGGCATTCAGGGCCGGAGGCAGCACCCTCCCTCCCCACCCACCCGCTACCCCGCCCAGGGAGGGGGAGGGGCAAGTCTGATGGCGTCCACTGGCGCCTGGGGTAATCATTAACCCCAGGGCGCCGCAGAGGCTGCAGGGAACAGGCCCTGGGGGAGGGGAGGGGGCAGCCCAGGGACCCCAGGAGCACAGGGCCTCCTCCAGGAGGTGTCAGTCCTGCTCCTTCCCCTCCCCCACTGCCACCAGCAAGGAGGTGGAGACCTCAGCCCCAGGGGGAGCTGGGAGGAGAGCCCAGGTCTCAGCCCCACCCACTAGCTAGGAGCCTCTGGAGGTTCTGGAGGCCTTGCACCAGGGGGCGCTAGAGCCCACCTGACGGGGCTGAGGGCAGAGAAGCTGAGACCCCAGCCCAGCCTGGACCCCTGCCGGGTGGGATGAGCCTGGGCATCCGTCCAGCACAGGGGCAGGGTGGACGGGGCAGCCTTCGCCCACTGGAGGCCCCGCCCACACCCCAGCCTCATCACCCCCTTCCCAGGTACCCCTGGAACACACTACAGCCCCGAAGGACCCAAAAAGTCCAAAGTGCAGAGGTGGCCCCCACGGCTCTCTCGGCCTAAGCCCCGGTCTGGCCCCACCAGGTCCAGGCTGCCCCGTGCCAGGCCTCCAACCCAGCCAACACGGGCGTGAGGCTCCGGAGACGGCCGGGCAGCCTCGCCAGGCCTGCCTGGGCTAAGACCCCACCCTGGGACCCGAGAGCCCCGGCGTGCAGGGGCCACCAGGGACGGGGGCCTAGCGTTCAGTGGGGTGCAAGGGGCTGGCCTCGGAGCTGCAGGGCGGGAGGCCCCGGGGGACAGCAGGCCTCTGCCCGGCCGGGCAGTCATGCTGGGCCTGAGCCACGCGGCCCGGGGCCTGGCCTACCTGGGCCTGGATCGCCAGGTAGAAGGCACCTTTCTTGAAGGGCAGCAGGTCGCCGTTGGTGTTGCGCGTGCCCTCGGGGTAGATCCACACTTTGAGCTGCAGCAGGGAGAGGCGGGCTGCGGCCTGGGCTGTGCCACGGAGGCCCCCGGCCCCCCCCGCCCCCCGCAGCCCTGCGGCCGGCACTCACGTTCTCCCTGACCATGCGCTCGCTCAGGTCGGCCATCACGCTCACAGCAGTGCTCGAGCGCTGCCGGTTGATGAAGAAGACGCCGCCCAGGTACATGACGAGGCCCACGGGCCCCAGGAACAGCAGCTCCCGCTTGGCCACCTGCACGCAGCGCCTGGGGAGCACCTCCATGAGGCCTGCGGGGACAAGGGAGGCGGGGTGGCGGCAGAGCAGGAGAGGGAGGCCCGGCCGAGGCGGCCGGGGAGGGGCTGCCCGGGCCCGGCCCGGCCCCCGGCCCCCGGCCCCGGCCCCGGCCCCCGGCCCTGTCCCCTGGCCCCGGCCCCCGGCCCCGGCCCCCGGCCCTGTCCCCCGGCCCCGGCCCCTGGCCCCGGCCCCCCGGCCCCCGGCCCCGTCCCCCGGCCCCCCGGCCCCCTGCCCCCGCCCCCGGCCCCTACCCATCATGTCCAGGATGCTCTGATGGTTTGAGATGATGACACACGGTTGGTCCACCTCCAGCTTCGGCCGGCCCCGGACCTCAAAGCGGATGCCGTACACGTACTTGAAGCCCCGCACGAACCAGCTGATGATGCTGTGGGCAGAGCTGCCGTGAGCTGGGGGCCTGGAGGCCTGTGGAGCCCCGCGGCCGCTGCCCCCACCCCAGCTGGCCCGCCAGAAGCAAGGCAGCCACTGAGGGTGGCCCTCCCTGCCCGGCCCTGGGTGCTCAGCCCGGCGCGGGTGCGAGCTGGGAGGGCAGCAGGAAGTGCCCGGGCTGCTCCCTCCCGGAGCCCCGGCAGAGGTCGCAGGGAGGGGGCCAGGGCCACGTGGGCACAGTGGGCCCCCCCCCCCGGCCGAGGGCTTCAGGCCAAGGCAGCATTCTTCCTGTTCAGCTGTGGTGCAATCCACTCAACACTGAGTTCCATCTTAACCACCATCAGCCCGGCTCAGGGACGCCGGCACCTCCACGCCGCACCACGGCCATTTCCGGAACTTTCCACCAAAATGGAAATTCCGACCCACCCAACACTGACTACCCCTCTATCCCCCAGTCCCTGGTTCTCGGCCCTCCCCCGCCCCGCCCACCCCGCCCTGCATGCCGGGAGCTGGGACCTCCTGGCGTGGGAAGTCATAACAGCCCCGTCAATCCCCCAATCCCCGGATGGAAGCCGGGGGACGCCCCCAGGACCTCCAGCCAGAAGCAGCCCCCCTCAGCGCCACATCACCCCCAGCCACCAGGGCACCTGGGGCCCCAGGTCCCTCGCCAGCTCCGGGGTCACCATGGGGACAGGAGGAGACAACACCAGCGAGTACTTCCCCAAAGAGCAACAGCCCAACGTCCAACACCCAGGACCCAGGGCCCGACCCCGCGAGCCGGCGGACGCAGGCTGCGACCGGGGCCCTGCCTCTGGCCGGCACAGGGGCGCGGTGGCTCAGGATGCTCGCGTGCCTTGGAGAGCCGGTTCGGCTCCGGGTCCTCGGATGCAGCTCCCTGCAAACGCGCCCGGGGAAAGTGCTTGGGCCCCGGCCACCCGCGTGGGAGACCCAGGTGCAGCTCCTGGCTTCGGCCTGGCCTGGTCCCGGCCGTGGCGGTCATCTGGGGAGTGACCCAGCGGGTGGAGGACCTCTTTCCCCCTTGGCCTTTCAAATAAACAAATCTTTGAAAGACAACAGTAGCCCTGCCCATGCTTTCCGTGGGCGCAGCCGGGGGCCCCGCCCGCCGGTGCTGGCACGGCGCTGGGCACCGTGAGCTGCTGGCAGTGGGAGCCCTCGCCCACGGGTTCCCTCAGGGCACTTTGATCTCGCAGTCTCTTCCAGGAATTCCACCTGAGGCAGAGCGCCTGGGAGGCAGGGAGGGAGATCACCGCGGGCGGGCGCACCCCACCCCAACTCCGGAGTCTGATGCCAGCGTGGGGGACCCCACACCTGAGCTGAGGGGCCAGGTGAAACCCAGGTGCACGGAAAATGTCAAGGTCACCTTCAGGCTGCAGAGGGCGCTGCTGAGACACCTCAAGTCCAGAAAGAGCCCAGACCCCAGCCCTGCTCCCCGGCACTGGAACACAGCGGCCGGCTGGACGGAACACCATCCCCGCCAGCCCGGCGCGCGCGGGGCACCTGCTACACACCAAGCACCCTGCCCAGGGCCCCACAGCTGCCACACGAGGAGCCCCCCCCCCCCGGCCAGAGTGTCAGGGCAGCACTTCCCACCCGGCCGCCTTGCCCTGGGCACCCAGTCCTGTGTCCACACACGCCGTCCCGCCCCGAAGCTCCCACGGAAGTATGGGGCCCCCCTCTCCCCCAAGGAGCGGGGGCCTCACAGCCTGGGGGGCAGGTGTCACTGTGCTAGGCCCAGGGCACGGTCCCAGCTGCCGCTCCTCACGGTCCTCCCTTCCCCAGCTTATCTGGGAGCGCCGCTGGCCACTGCCAGGCTCGGCGTCCTGGCTGCCCCCAAGCTTGGCTCTGGGTCAGACAGACTGGGACCGGGTCCTGGATCCTCTCTTCCCGCCGTGACCTTGTGCAGTGCCCTTGACCTCCTCCCACTTCCCTTACCGGGTGAAAAGGCGGGGCACAGAGGTGCTACAGGGGCGGGGCTGGCACAGCCAGTGGCCCCTGCTGGGCACGAGGGGTCCCCCCGAGAGTGGCTGTGATGGCAACGAAAAGCAAGACCCCACATAAATCAAGGGGAAGCCCCCCTGCACCCAGACGGCCCGGTGCCCCGTCGCTCCACACCGGCCCGAGTAGCTGCCGGGAGGGTCAAGGCCACGGCCAGAGCACTGGCCCCAGCTGTCCTCGTGGGAGGCCGCTCGCTGACCCTTGCCCTCCGTTCCTGGGCTGGACCCCGCGGGCCAGGCCTGGGCTTTCGCAGAGACGAGCTGGGGGCTCTCCGGGGCCTGCGCAGGATCCCCCACCCCCACCCCCCGGCGTAGGGGACGGGCGCCCTGGCGAGGACACCCGGCACTGCAGCAGGTTTCCCGCCAGCTGGAGCTACAGGGCAGGGGCTCGAGGAGAGAGGGCGGGGAGGCGGCGGGAGGCTCTGCCCCCACTCACCAACGCGTGGCAGGGCCTGGCCCGGGCGCTCAGGACACCCGTGGGGAGGCCCCCCTCGGGGGCCAGGGCCGGAGCCGGCCGCACACAGGGATCCCAGTGTCCCCGTCCCACCTTCTGGGACCAAACCTCTCTGGACACCCACGAGTCTGCCGGCCTGCTGGGGGCGGGCACGTGCTGGCCAGGGCAGGAACAACGGCGGCCCGGCGCTGGGGAGCGGCTGGCACCACCAGGTGCCCTTCCGTTCCGAGCCCAGTCCCAGGGGTCAGGCTGCACACGACCGCTGTGCCCCTGGCCCTGAGATCGGCCAGGCCAAAGCAGGCCACAGCCCTCGGGGCCCCCGGCTGCCCAGTCCTGGTCCCCGCCGGTGCACCAGAGTGAACTCCGTCCGGTGCACCAGAGTGAACTCCGTCCGTTAAGCGGCCGTTATCTGGCTTCCTGGCCCTGTGGGGGCACCCAGAGGCGACACACACAGCCCCTCTGGGCTCTGGGCACATGGGGGCGTCTGCCGCTCGTCCTGTCCTGGGGCAGGGGGACTCGCGTGCACCCAGCCTGGGAGGGGTGCTGTTCTGAGGGGCCCCTGCCTCAACAGCACGGCCTCCCCGGGCACCCGGCTGCTCAGCTGTCCACGGGCAGGGGCGTGGGCAGAGTGGGGCCGCCCCTCCCAGAGTTCCCGCCTGGTCTTGGCCTGCAGAGGCCACGCCCCTGGCCCCTGGCCCTGGGCAGCGCGCGCAGGAAATGAAGAGTCCCAGCGGTGGGACCTGGGGCAGTCACCCCTCTCCTGCCCGTACACTCCCAGGCCTCGGCTCAACCTCAGTCTTCGCGTCTGCGAAATGGAGCATGTGCTGGTCTATTCCTCGCACCGGGTGAGGTCCTGGCCCATCCAGACTCGGAGGGGCCTGAAGTGAGGTGGGCAGGGGGCCGGGCGGTCAGCAGCCCCGCCACTCCCACCCTGGACTGGCCCCTGGAGGGCCACGCACCTCCCCCACTCCGCCATCCCACTGCCCACTCTGTCTTTACTGTCACAGGACACAGGGCCGGGGGTGCAGCCCCTGCATCCAGTCCTCCCTTGTCCCCGGGGACCCACCGGCCACCAGAACAAAGCACCTGCTGTCGCCCAGCCCGTCCCGTCCTGGGAGCCGGCCCCGTGGTCACCCGGTCAGCCAACCTCAGGGCGGGGCGGGCGGCCCTGCTGGTCTGGCCAGCCTGCCAGGCCCAGCCATCACCTCAACTTTGAAGTTCAGTCGGCAGCCAGGCCTCTAACAGACAAGGAAGCGCTGGCCCTGAGGCCGAGTCGGGGCCCCAGGATCCCCAACAACGCCGGGCTGCGCCCGGACTCCCTACTGGCTCCCCTGGGCCAGCGGGCAGCACCCCCCCCAGCAGGCCCTCCCCTCCCACTCCGCAGCTCCAGGAGCTGAGTGGGGGTCCTGGCCCCAGCCTCCCCCCCAGGGAAGAGGCTGGACGGGCATCACCCAGGCTGGCCCTGGACGGGGCCCCAGGGACACACACCGGCGCCGCCCTCTCCCCCTCCCCCTCCAAGAGTGGCGAGGGCAGAAGCAGTGGTCGCTGCCCCTGGACCCCTCGTGAGTCCCAGTGCCCTCTGACCCCGGGCCACGGCCAGGAGGCCACTGCAACGGCCACCAGCCGGACAGTCCAAGCGGGGCAGGGAGAAATGTGGCAACAGCCCCTGGGGATGGCAGGCGGGGGAGAGGGCAGCGGGAGCCGCCCCTCGCGCAGCCACGCCCCCCAGGAGCAGCCCCCGGCCGACCGTTGGAGCCGGCCCAGCCCGCCCCCGCCCCCACGCCCTGAGGGCACTCGCTCGCCGCCGGAGCCGGGCGCCGACTGCCCCTGGCCGGCCCGCGCCGGGGCAGCTCCGGTCCGGTCTCCCGCCCTCCTGGGGAGCCGGAGGGGGCACCTGCAGCCGCGCTCGGACACAGGTGCATCCCCCCCCGGGGCGGCCCGGGGGCGCGGGGGCCCCGTCCGCGCCGTCCCGCCTCGCTGTCCCGGCCCCGCCCCGCCCGGAAGGCGCCCGGCTCCCCGCACGCCACGGCCGAGGCCCCGGGCCCTGCTCGCGCGGGGCTCCCACGCAGCTCGGCGGGCCCCGGCGGGGCGGGCAGCGCGGGCGCCCCCTCCCCGGCCCGCTTGCCTCATGTTCTCCACCGTGCGGCCGCCGTGGCGCAGCAGGCAGACGAGCGAGGCGAGCGCCGACACGGCCAGGCACAGCGCGCAGTAGAGCGCGATCCTGGCGCAGAAGTTGGCGCCGCGGTGCAGCCGCAGCAGCAGCAGCAGGCCGAGCAGCGCGGCCGTCAGCCAGGGCCACAGCTCCATGGCGCGGCCGCCACGCTGCCCCGACGGCGCGGCCCCCCCGCGCGCGCCCGCGCCCCTTATGGCGAGGGCGGAGGGCGGGGCGGCCGGGTGGAGCGAGCGCGCCCGCCCGCCCCGGAGGCGGCAAGGTGCGCCCCGCCCGCCGCCCCGCCCCGCGCCGCGCCCCGCCCCCGGGTCCCCGCCCCCGGCCGCCTCGCCGCGAGCCCCCTGCGCCCGGAGCCGCGGGTCCCCAAGGGCGCTGCTGCGGCGCGCCCGCCCCGGCGCCGCACACAGGGGCTCCGGAGCGCCGCCCCGGCGGCCAGCGGCCCCCCCCGGCCCGGCAGGGCGCCAGGCCCCCCGGGTCTCCTCGGGAGGGGCACCTGGGCCGGTGCGCGGGACCCCACCCCGCGGGGCCCGGCGGGCGCGGCGGCGGCCCGGGGCGGGGGCGGGGAGCCGCGGGACCGGCGAGCTCCGGGGCGGGGCGGCGGGCGGGGTGCCCGGCCTCGGATGCCAGGGGCAGTGTGTCACCGCGGACGCTCCTGGTGCGGGGCCAGCCTGGACGTCAGGCGATTGTGTGCGCACCAGCCCAGCCTGGCGGCCAGCCGTGGCCTGGGCAGCGCAGGTGGCCCCTCCCCGCGCGATCCTGTGCCCAGACGCCGGCCGGAGCGCCGCTGGCCGCCGCGTGCGTCTTCCCCTCGGGCGGGCCGTGCGCCCGGCTCTTGGGCCCTCCTGGGTGGTGCTGGCCCCCTGTGCCTTCCAGCGGGAGGTGACCGGTTTCTGAAACCCCGCCCTCCCCCACCACCATGTGCCTGACTCCCCGGCCGGGGCGGGAGCACACACTTCCTCTTCGGAGGAGCGAGGACTCCGCCCCGGGGGGGGGGGGGGCGGGCCTGGCCTGGGAGCCACCGGCAGGTGTTCTGGGTCAGCGGAGCACTGTGCCACTGCCCCACACCGCCCAGACGGCCGTCTGCTCGGCCCTGGTCCCAGTCCATCCCGGCGGCGGCACTGGCTAGCCTGTCTCTCTTCCCGTTCCTGGGACAGGGTCGGCCCCCACCCCGGCCCGAGGGCCCTGGGCCGCCGGCTGGCTGCTGTGGGATTCTCTGCTTCCTCCACGGACAGCAGTGGGGCCGGGGAGAGCGTGCAGGCGGGCACAGGCAGCGGGGTGGGCAGATGCTGGGGTCTGGAAGGGCGGATCCCCACGGCCCTGGGACGCCCTTGGTGCTGTCCGTCTCCCTCTCCCTCACCCCAGGGCCCAGAACGACCCCTGGCACGGAGCTGGTGCACCAGACGGGAGTGGCTCAGCCAGCCGGCGGCCGCTGCCGGGGGGTGGGGGGGCAGCAGGAATGCAGGGGCTCCTGACAACCCTGCCTCATCCCCAGACCAGGGGCGTTTGCCCGGTGGCCGCCTGCGCAGGCCGGTACCCAATGTCGCCTTTGCCACCAGCGCGCTCCTCCTCCCTAGGGTAGGAAGTGTGGAGAGCCGGCTTCCCTCCCATGGGGCTGGGGGGGGGGCATGGGAGGGGCTGGGGGGAGTGGCTCCAGGGAGCATTCCAGGCGGCCAGAGATGTTTCTGTAAAATCAGAGCTTCTTGGGCTCGGGTTAAGCTGCCGCCTGGGATGCCAGGTCCCTATGGGAGCTCCGTCCCCGATCCAGCTCCCTGCTCCCGCACCTGGGAAGGCAGCCGTGGTGGCCCAGGCCCTCGGGCCTCCGCCACCCACGGGGGAGACCCGGATGGAGCTGCTGCCTCCTGCTTGGTCTTGCCCGGCCTTGGCTGCGGTGGGCATCTGGGGAGCGAACCGGCAGCTGGAAGACCTCTCTCTCTCTCTCTCTGTCACTCTGCATTTCAAATAAATAAATCTATTAAACCGAGTTTAAAAGTTAATTTAAAAAGGAAATCCAGCTCTCAGTGGCATGGCTTCTACGTGTTTGTTCCCAGAGTAGAGAAAGGGTGCAGGCCGGGTGGGCGGAGCCAGGGCGGTCTGAGTTTGCCCCAACTCCGCGGGTGGGGGGTCCTGCAGTCAGCGGCTGCTGGCCCTACTGTCCCCCGCCTGCTGACCACCAAGAGCTGCCCCGGGCCTTCACTGGACCCCAGCCCCGGGCATTTGCTCCTCTGCGTGAGGCGCTGGCTCATTGGGGAGCAGAGGACCCAGTGAGTACCCCAGCCGCGGGGCCTCAGTTTCCCCGTCTGTAAAATGCTATGCTTGCATCTCCTGGCTGGCGTGGCTGGGCTGAGGGAGCTCTCTGGGAAGCCACGCGGGCCCCCACCCTTCCCTGTAAACCTGCCCAGGGCAGAAGACGCGGGGAGCCGGGAGCCAGCGCGGCTGCCCGGGGTGGGAGGGGCCGTCCCGGAGGCCAGCCCCCGGGGTGGAGGGTGGGCCTGCCCGCGTGTGGTCCGGCCCTGGGTGGGTGTGCCCGGGCCCAGGCTCTGCTCCACCACCTGTAAACAGACCGGGCTTGAATCTTTCATGAGCTTGAGCTTAAAAATAGATGAGGTGCCGCGTCCGGGCCCGATTCCCGGCCGGGTGCGGGCGGGGCCGCCCACAGCGTCCCCAGGGAGGCGGGCTCCCCGGGGCCCCGGCCAGGGGCGCGGCGGGGCCAGGGCAAGGACACCCGTCCGGAGCTCCCGGTCATCAGCTGCAGCCGGGGTGGGGGCCGAGGGGCCCCCCATCAGCAGCCCCTCAGCCCCCACCTCCCCTGCCCGTGACCGTGCGTGTGGAGGTGGAGGTGACACGGCCGGGTGACAGCTCACACGCGTGACGGGCTGCAGCCGAAGCGGCTTCTCTCCTTCTGACTCAGGGGAGGCCGGAGGTGCTGGAAGGCTGGGCACGGCCCCAGGGTCCTGGGCCCACGGGACTGCTCAGACCAGGCCCCCAGCTCTGCCCGGGCCTGGCCTGGCTTCCTGTCCACGCAGCGGGACCAGCAGAGGGCGTCTGGGGGGGTCAGACGGGCAGTGCGTGCTCCCCGTGTGGGGCGGCCTGACCCCTGGCCCAGCTGGCGTCCTGGGCTCAGTCAGCTGCACTGGCCGCACCCCAGGCCCCCAGCAGGACAGGGAGGCCCCAGGCCCGGCTGTCACCTGTGCAAAGACGCCCTGACTGGGGGAGGGCTGGCCTCCCTCCCACCCCCACCCCCGCAGAGCAGGCAGCACCTGGCCCCGCCCAGCGCTGGCCCCCACTGCGCACTCAAGTCGGGAGGGGGAGGGGCGGGGGGAAGGCCCTGCCCTTGGAGCCTCCTGTGGCTCTGGCCAGGAGCCCAGCCTGGGGACGCCGCGCCCCCCTCAGTCCTCTGCAGGGGAGGCCAAGGCTGGCGGTGTGGGTTCAGCGGGCCCTCCCAGGCTGGTCACCTCGGCACGCCCCCTCCGCCCCGTGTCCCTCTGTCTGCTGTCCTGGGTCAGGGAGATGTCCCCGGGGTGCTGGGCCCTGGCTGCCTTCCTCAGCCGGGTGCCGGGGTGGGGGTGGGGCTCAGAGGGGAGCAGCCGGGGCCTGCCATCGCCTGCAAGCTGGGCCAGGCCTGGGCGGTGGGAGCTGGCGCCGGGGTCCTGCGAGGTCCTCCCGAGGTCCCCAACCTCCCTCCGTCTGCCTGCACCCCCTCTCTTGCCGGGGCTCCCCGAGGCCGCTCTGTCTGCCTATCTGCTCCCGGCTCTGGCTCCTGGCAGGTGCTCACAGCTCTGGGGAGTGAATGAACTGCACCAGGGGAGGAATGGAGGCGCCTGCCACCCCCAGGATGTGGGAACGGTGGGAGGCCAGGGCGCTGAGCCGAGCCCGGTCCGCAGTCGGCCCCTGAGCCACGCACGGCACCTGCGGAGCCAGGGCGGCCCCCGATGTCACCCTAGGAGCCACAGTGCAGCCACCGAGGGCAGAGCTGGCCACAGGCAGCCCAGTGCCTCCGTCCCTCCTCTTCCTTGTGGGGACCCTGGGCTGTCTAAGCTCCGGCTTCCACATCCCGCACGCTCAGACCACAGGGTGGCACGGGCTAAGCTACCACTCGGGACGCCCATGGCCCCTGTCGGGGCGGCCGGGATCCCGTCCCGCCCCAGCTTCCCATCCAGCTCCTGGCTAGCAGAAGCTGGCCCGAGGGCTGGGCCCCTGCACCCACGCGGGAGACCCCAACGGAGCTCCAGGCTCCTGGCTTCGGCCTGGCCCAGGCCCGGCTGCTGCAGGCATTGGGAAGACCCCCCTCCATCTCTACTGCTTTGCCTTTCAAATAAATAAATAAATACACCTTTAAAGAAATGTCAATTCTATTAAAAACAAAACAAACACTGGGTGAGTGGCCCAGACTCCTGCCTTCGTTGTAAACCCGGCCTGATTCCACAAGGACCTACGACCTCGTGCAACCCAGGGAATGCCAGCACGAGACACGGGCTGTGGCGGGAGTGGCAGCCCGGCAGGGCAGGTGAGGGCAGGCCCCGGGGGTGGAGGGAAGCAGAGAACTGCCCGGGACCCCCCGGCCCCGAGGCACAGGTCACGCACTGCACAAGTCCACAGGGTGTCAGCCGTGCACAAGGGGAGCAGACCCAGAACTGCGGCCTTTGGCACCCACCACACCCTGCTCTGCCGGAGTCCTGTGCCAGCCCCGCCCGTCTCTGGCCGAGAGGTGAGAGGCAAGGTCCAAGGGCTGGGCCCCCACCTGGCCCCACCCTCCGTGCACCTGGGCCTGAGTCAGGGCCTGGAGCAGATGTGGCGCCCTGGGGATCCAGAAGAGGGGGTAGGTGCACTGGGCACCCATCCTTGTGTGTCCTCACGCTGCGGTATCACTGGTTGTTCCATACGACGCGGATCTAAGCAGGTCCAGGGATGTGCGGGGGTGCGGCCTGCTGGGCGCCTGTCTTCAGCCTTGGGCCCTTCCTCCAGCCGGCTCTTCCGTGGGCTGGGCAGCACTGCCCCCTGGTGGCCAGGCCCCGGAATGACGATGGCGGGCAGTGGACGCGCGGCTCCCCAGGGCCCTGGCAGTGTGGCGGCCCACGTGGGCGCCTCTGGCCCTGCCAGGCAGCTGTGCCAGCAGTGGAGGGTGTCTTCGGCTCGGCGGTCACCCCTGGACTGTGCGTAGGGACTGAGCACTGCTTGGGTCACATTTGTAAGATTTATTTACTCATTTTGAGATGCAGAGTGATAGACCTCCCATCCGCTGGTTCACTCAGAGGGCTGCAACGGCCGGGGCGCGTGGGTGGCAGGAGCCCAAGCGCTTGGGCCGTCCTCCTCTGCCCTCACGGGCGCGTTAGCAGGGAGCTGGATCGGAAGCAGAGCAGCCAGGACTCGAACCTGTGCCCCGATGTGGGATGCCGGCAAGCAGGCTGCTGCTCAGCCTACTGTGCCGCCAGTGCCAGCCCCGGGGCCCGCTGTGCCCCCCCCCCCAGCGGCTGGTGCAGTGTCCCGAGGCTCTGGTGGACAGACCAGGCTGCACAGCAGCTTCGAGGGCTCAGGGTGCGGGGGTGCGAGCCCTGCAGGGTGCCTCTCAGCCTTCTGCCCCCTTCTGGGTGCTCCCCGCCGGCGGGGGTCAGGGCTGCCAGTGGGCAGGGTCTCGGCTGGCCCCGGGGCTCGGAGCAGACGCAGGCAGCTGCCCAGAGCCGGGGGTGCCCTCAGCTGCCAGAACGTGGGCTCGGTGCCCTACACTCCCCCTCCGGCTGCCCGGCTTCCGCAGGCACCGGAACCTCTCCCTGCAGCTCCCTCTCCTGCTACTCCGTGCCGTGACGCCACTGAGGGTGCACAGAGCGTCTCCAGGGCCAGGCCGAGTGGCGCTGGGCTCTCACAGCCCCTGGCCAGGGACTCCGGGTTTGCCCCAGTTCACGGCGGTGCGGAGGCGTGGGGGACACGCTGGCACGGTCCCCGTGGCCCATCTGTGGCTGCCCCGGCAGCACTGGCCCGGGCGTCGAGTTGGCAGCTGGTGAGGATGGCCCTGCAAAGAGGCAGCCGAGCCCGAGCGGGGGCCTGAGTTCAAGTTCACACGCTCAGGGGTCAGCAGCAGCCACACAGCCCGCGGGTGGGAGCTGTCCACACGACCAAGCCCAGGGGACAGGGAGTGCACACGTGGTCTCTGTGCCACCCTAGGGTGACAGTGAGCCCTGAGGTCCTGTGTCGCCCCAGGGTGACAGTGAGCTCTGAGGTCCTGTGTCCCCCCACCCAGGGTGACAGTGAGCCCAGAGGTCCTGTGTCCCCAGGGTGACAGTGAGCCCTGAGGTCCCCGTGTCCCCCCCCAGGGTGACAGTGAGCCCAGAGGTCCTGTGTCCCCCCAGGGTGACAGTGAGCTCTGAGGTCCTGTGTCCCCCCCCCCAGGGTGACAGTGAGCCCTGAGGTCCTGTGTCCCCCCCAGGGTGACAGTGAGCCCAGAGGTCCTGTGTCCCCCCCAGGGTGACAGTGACTCTGAGGTCCTGTGTCCCCCCAGGGTGACAGTGACTCTGAGTTCCTGTGTCCCCCCAGGGTGACAGTGAGCCCAGAGGTCCTGTGTCCCCCCCCCAGGGTGACAGTGAGCTCTGAGTTCCTGTGTCCCCCCCCCTCAGGGTGACAGTGACTCTGAGTTCCTGTGTCCCCAGGGTGACAGTGAGCCCAGAGGTCCTGTGTCCCCCCCCTCAGGGTGACAGTGAGCTCTGAGGTCCTGTGTCCCCCCAGATGACAGTGAGCTCTGAGGTCCTGTGTCCCCCCAGGGTGACAGTGAGCCCTGAGGTCCTGTGTCCCCAGGGTGACAGTGAGCTCTGAGGTCCTGTGTCCCCCCCAGGGTGACAGTGACTCTGAGTTCCTGTGTCCCCCCAGGGTGACAGTGAGCTCAGAGGTCCTGTGTCCCCCCCCCCCAGGGTGACAGTGAGCTCTGAGGTCCTGTGTCCCCAGGGTGACAGTGAGCTCTGAGGTCCTGTGTCCCCCCCAGGGTGACAGTGACTCTGAGTTCCTGTGTCCCCCCAGGGTGACAGTGAGCTCAGAGGTCCTGTGTCCCCCCCCCCAGGGTGACAGTGAGCTCTGAGGTCCTGTGTCCCCCCCAGGGTGACAGTGAGCTCTGAGGTCCTGTGTCCCCCCCAGGTGACAGTGAGCTCTGACGTCCCGTGTCCCCCCCCCAGGGTGACAGTGAGCTCTGAGGTCCTGTGTCCCCAGGGTGACAGTGAGCCCTGAGGTCCCCGTGTCCCCCCCCCCCAGGGTGACAGTGAGCCCTGAGGTCCCCGTGTCCCCCCCCCCCAGGGTGACAGTGAGCCCTGAGGTCCTGTGTGCCCCCCAGGATGACAGTGAGCTCTGAGTTCCTGTGTCCCCCCCAGGGTGACAGTGAGCTCTGACATCCCGTGTCCCCCCCCATGGTGACAGTGAGCTCTGAGGTCCCCGTGTCCCCCCCCAGGGTGACAGTGAGCTCTGACATCCTGTGTCCCCAGGGTGACAGTGAGCCCTGAGGTCCCCGTGTCCCCCCAGGTGACAGTGAGCTCTGAGGTCCTGTGTCCCCCCACCCAGGGTGACAGTGAGCCCTGAGGTCCTGTGTCCCCCCCAGGGTGACAGTGAGCCCAGAGGTCCTGTGTCCCTCCCCAGGGTAACAGTGAGCCCAGAGGTCCTGTGTCCCCCCCAGGGTGACAGTGAGCCCTGAGGTCCTGTGTCCCCCCACCCAGGGTGACAGTGAGCCCAGAGGTCCTGTGTCCCCAGGGTGACAGTGAGCCCTGAGGTCCTGTGTCCCCCCCAGGGTGACAGTGAGCCCTGAGGTCCTGTGTCCCCCCCAGGGTGACAGTGAGCCCAGAGGTCCTGTGTCCCCCCCAGGGTGACAGTGAGCCCAGAGGTCCTGTGTCCCCCCCAGGGTGACAGTGAGCCCTGAGGTCCTGTGTCCCCCCCAGGGTGACAGTGAGCTCTGACATCCTGTGTCCCCAGGGTGACAGTGAGCCCTGAGGTCCTGTGTCCCCCCCAGGGTGACAGTGAGCCCAGAGGTCCTGTGTCCCCCCCAGGGTGACAGTGAGCCCAGAGGTCCTGTGTCCCCCCCAGGGTGACAGTGAGCCTTGAGGTCCTGTGTCCCCCCCCAGGGTGACAGTGAGCCCTGAGGTCCCCGTGTCCCCCCAGATGACAGTGAGCTCTGAGGTCCTGTGTCCCCAGGGTGACAGTGAGCCCTGAGGTCCTGTGTCCCCCCCAGGGTGACAGTGAGCCCTGAGGTCCTGTGTCCCCCCCCAGGGTGACAGTGAGCCCAGAGGTCCTGTGTCCCCCCCAGGGTGACAGTGAGCCCTGAGGTCCTGTGTCCCCCCCCAGGGTGACAGTGAGCCCTGAGGTCCCCGTGTCCCCCCAGATGACAGTGAGCTCTGAGGTCCTGTGTCCCCAGGGTGACAGTGAGCCCTGAGGTCCTGTGTCCCCCCCAGGGTGACAGTGAGCTCTGAGGTCCTGTGTCCCCAGGGTGACAGTGAGCCCTGAGGTCCCCGTGTCCCCCCAGGGTGACAGTGAGCTCTGAGGTCCTGTGTCCCCAGGGTGACAGTGAGCTCTGAGGTCCCCGTGTCCCCCCAGGGTGATAGTGAGCCCTGAGGTCCTGTGTCCCCAGGGTGACAGTGAGCTCTGAGGTCCCCGTGTCCCCCCAGGTGACAGTGAGCTCTGAGGTCCCCGTGTCCCCCCAGGTGACAGTGAGCTCTGAGGTCCCCGTGTCCCCCCAGGGTGACAGTGAGCTCTGAGGTCCTGTGTCCCCAGGGTGACAGTGAGCTCTGAGGTCCCCGTGTCCCCCCAGGGTGATAGTGAGCCCTGAGGTCCTGTGTCCCCAGGGTGACAGTGAGCTCTGAGGTCCCCGTGTCCCCCCAGGTGACAGTGAGCTCTGAGGTCCCCGTGTCCCCCCAGGTGACAGTGAGCTCTGAGGTCCCCGTGTCCCCCCCAGGTGACAGCTGAAGGTCCCTCTGGGACGGAGCAGCACTCAGCTTCAAAGAGGAGAAAATCCTGGGCGGAGGCCGTGCTACAAGCGGGTGCAGCCCGCCCTGGGGGCCGCAGTGATGGCCCAAGGACCTCGGGGAGACCGGGATGGCGCGGCTGCTCCTGGCTCAGCCTGGCCCAGCACCGGATGCTGCAGGCTATGGGGGCGAAGGTCTCTCCGTCACTCTGCCTTCACATAACCAAGTGCTTGGGGATGCAGGTCCCAGGGGCAGATCCCGGCCAACTCCGCTCAGGTGAGGTCCCCAACGCAGACAGGAAGTTGTGTCCGCCATGATCGACCCTGTGAGATGCCTGTGGGGTCACCCGGGGGCGGCCTGGAGCAGCTCTGGGGGCCAAGAGCTGGCGGGGAGGTCAGGAGGCCCAGGGCGGCCCCGGTGGTCACTTCTCGTCCAGCAGGGACAGGACAGAGACTGCGGAGGCCTGGCCCTGTGACTGAAACACCTCTCCACCTGGGCCCCTCCTCCAGGAAGCCCTCCAGGGCTCTCCAGCTCACGCACCCTGCCCGTGGTGCAGATCGGCGCTGGCTGTGTGTTGGTCCCTCTCTCTCTCTCTCTCTCCCCCCCCCCTTGCTCTCCCCCCTCTCCCCCTTTCCCTATCTCGTGCTGGGCACCCTGGGGGCCCTGAGGTTCTGTTCATCAGTGACTAACCCAGCGGAATTCCAAGTTCATCGAGAAATTCCTGTTTGCTGCTGGGTGTCCCCCGGGGAGCTGACCGGAGCTGGCCGGAGCTGGCCGGCCTCTGTCCAGCCCCGCTTCCTCAGGGCCAGTTCTGGTGCTGCCCACTGTCCAGTGTCCTTAGCACATTTGCCAGGCCCGGGGTTCCGCCCGCTCCCCTGGCCGCCGGGCAGCAGGGGCTGGGTCGGGCCTGGAGCCACCTGTCCCTGATCACGGCAGGCCAGGGGCAGCGGCTCTCACGGCCACTCCTCCCTCCAGGCTCCGAGTGGCTGCTGGGGTGTGGGCTCCGCCCCTGAGCCCCTGCCCCATGGGCCTGCTCGCTCGGTGTGGTGAGACCCACAGCAGCCAGGACCTCCTGGACACGGACAGCCCTGGGAGCCCCCCACCCCGGCCTGAGCCCTGGACACCCCCCGGAGCCAGCACCCAGGGTCACCCTGCTTCTGGTGGGGACGGTGGCAGGGCGCCTGGGCCCCGAAGCCAGGGTCACACCACTGCTAGGCCGGCTCTGCGCAGCCCAGGGCGGCCGGACGTGCTGGGCTCGCATGCAGGTTCTGGCTCCCCACGCGGCCACGTCCCGGGCCGGCCAGCTCCGAGGGCCCTGGATGTCTGTCCCCGTTCTCCCGGCCATGGACCCCCAACAGGGGACGATGCCACCCGGTCACTTCCCACCACCTCAGCGCCAACGCCAAGGTGTAGTGAGAGGCCAGCGGCACGTGGCCCTGCGGTGTCACCACAGTGTCACCGGAGTCACCTACGCGGTCCCCCGACTCCACGGCCGGCACAGCGCCGCGCAGGCTGGGGTCCCCCGTGGGCGCGGGCTCCACAGCCAGGCCAGGCCGCCCCGATGGACTTCCGCCTCCCTGCACACCGGCCGCTCCCGTGGGGCACTTGCGGGGCGGCCCGGCCTGGCTGCTGCGTGCCCTGGGGAGTGAACCAGCAGACGGAGCGCTTTCAGAGAGCGAGACTGGACCGGCCACCGCTCTGGAGCCGCGGTCTGCCCGGCCTGGGAACACGGGTTCTACCTGACCAGGTCGGCACCGCCTGCTTCCCGAATCCCGGGCGATGTCACTCATCAGAGATGCGAGTGACAGGTGACAGTCACAGGAGACGCCCCCTCCCCCTCGGCGACACCACCGCGGGGAGAGGAGGGTGCCGGGCGCCGGGCCCCTCGCCATCCCACCCGTGACCGCGCCTGGCTGACGCCGCGCGCGAAGCGAAATCCGAGGCTCGCAGTGGCTCCGCCCCGCAGCGCCCCACACGCGTGGCCGAGGGCGCGGGGCGCGGGGGCCGCGCGCGGATCCGCACCCCGCGGCTCGCCGAGGGCCGGAGGAAAAGGCGCCGGGCGCTCGGGGGGCCGGCGTTGTCCGCGGTGGCCGGCGGGGACTGCGGCTGCGCAGCTGGGCCCCTGGCCGGCGGGGGCTGCGGGCTTCACCGCGCGGCTGCCGCCCCGGGAGCTGCCCCAGCCTGCGGGGCCTGGGTGCCCTCCCCGCCCCGCCGCCGCCCGCCGTCCGGCAGGCGCGCGCTCGCCTCTCGCGGGCCCGGGGCGCTCGGCCCGCATGGCCAGGGAGCGGCGGCCGCGGCGGGCCGGGCCGGGCTGAGGCCGAGCTGAGCCGCGGGGCCCGCGCGGCCCGGCCGGCGCCCACCATGCGGCGGCTGCGGCGCCGCGCGCACCTGGTCCTCTTCTGCCCGTTTGCCAAGGGCTTGCAGGTATGCGGGCGCCCCCTCCCCGCCCCTGCGCCCCGCGCCTCCTCCCCTCCGCGCCCCCGCCCCGCCCCTGCGCCCCACGCCTACTCCCCTTTGCGCCCCCTCCCACCCTTGCGCCCCCGTCCGCCCTGCGCCCCGCTCCCCTCCCCCGCGTGGGCCCGGCTGCCCCGCAGTGCGCCCGCGCGTCCTCTCCTCGCTGTGCGCGGCCCCGAGCCGAGTCCCAGCGGCGCCGACCCCCACCCGCCTGCTGGGGAGGGCGGCGTCCAGGCCCGGGGGTGGGTCCAGCGCGTGGAGACTGGGCCACGGACCCAGGATCTGGCTGGGGAGAAGGGACCACCCCGAAGTAGCTGCGGTGGCTGTGAGGCCTGGGGGTTGGGTGAAGGGCGAGGGCTAGGCCGGGTGGCAGCCGGTGCCGCCTCTCCCCCGGCCGGGAGACCCCAGGGCCAGGGCCGTCCCCTCCTCTTTGTAATAACGTTCGCTCTTCTGCTGCAGCGAGCTGGGCACAGAGAGGCGCCCTAGGACGTGGCCGCCCTGCCCAGGCCTCCTGCAGGCCACGCCCAGCCCCCCTGGCCCTTGGGGGGCCCCTGGTCAGAGTGCCCCTGGCCTCCTGGGGGGTCAGGGCCGTGGTGGGCCTGGGCCAGCCCTGAGGGAGAGGGACCCAGGGTGGCCAGCAGTGGCCGGAGCTGGGCCTCCCTGTGGGGCTGGGTCAGGGTGGGAGCCCCAGCCGCCGCCCCCGGCCCCCCCCCCCCCCCCCCGGCATCCATGCAGGCCTGGTCGCAGCCTGGGTTCTGGGTGAGGAGCGTGGGCCTTGTGCCGCCCCTGGCGCTCCCCTGCCCGCCCTCCAGGCCCCCCAGGAGTGGCCCCCTGGCCCCGGAGCTCAGGGGTAGGCTTTGGGGGGGCGGGGTCTCCACTGAGGCGGGGGACCCACCTATGCCCCGGGGTCTTTGGGAGTCAGGGCTGCTCCGGGGCAGGGCCAGCCGGTGGGGGAGGGGCTGGGGCCGCCCAGTGTGAGCTGGCCCCTCCCCCCACCCCGTCTCTGCTTTCCTGTTTTTATTTTTTGGAGCAACCTGGCGGAAACAGATGCGGTGCTGGGGACCAGCGGCCCCAGGCCAGAAGGGTGCCACTTCCCCGCCAGCTGCTTCCCTCTGGCCTGTGAGGCTCCAGCCCCTCGCCCGGCCCTGGGGGGTCCTCCTGGGAGAGGTCGTGTCCAGAGGGGCCCCTGCCCCAGCCTTGAGCTCACCAGGCTGCCCAGCAACGCCCCAGCTGTCGGGGTGGGAGGCCTGGCTCCCTCTGGGGCTCCTTGTTCCCCGGCTGCGGGTCGGGGTGCCCCAACCCCCTGCACAGGGTCAGCCGTCTGGAACCCAGGCCCCGCTGTCCACAGCGGCTTTGCTGGGCAGCTCCGCACCAGGCCTGTGGAGGGGAAGGGGGCGGCGCTCGGCTCTCCCCTGGAACCACAGCTTGGAATACCGGGGGTGAGGCAGTGGACACCCCGGCCAGGAGCTCGGGAACCCTGCGCCCCCATCTGCAGCCGAGGGTCCCAGGGAAGACCTGGGGACCTCCAGAGCGTCGCCCCTGGGCCCACCCTGTGCCTGCCTCAGTGCAGCAGGTGCACAGGACCCGCCCCCACAATTCTCTCACCTCCCAGACTGAAGCCCCTCCCCCAGCCCCACCTGTCTGCGCTGGGCAACTGTGGGGACCTGGGACGGGGGAGCCCTCGTGCTCTGCCCGCTGTCTGGTGTGGCGTTCCCACGGTTGCGCCCCGGCTGGACTCAGGAATGCCTTTTTTTTTTAAAGACCTATTTATTTACTGAAAGCAGAGTTAGAGAGGGAGTCTGGTTCACTCCCAAAATGGCCGCAACGGCCAGAGCTGAGCCAGGCCGAAGCCAGGAGCCAGGAGCTTCTTCCAGGTCTCCGTGTGGGTGCAGGGGCCCAAGGCTTGGGCCATCTTCTGAAGGCCACAGCAGAGAGCTGGGCGGAAGTGGAGCAGCCGGGCCTTGGGATGCTGGCACTGCAGGCGGCCGCTTTACCCACTATGCGGACCCCAGGTGTTCTGCCTTTTTAGGGCCGAGTGCTGCTCCGTGGCACAGAGGGACCCACGCCGCGCATGCGCCCCCACCCACTGGCTGCTTGGGCTGCCCCACCCCCAGCTGTCGTGATTGATGGGGCTGAGAGCCTGGGGTTGGGGTCCTGGTCCCGCCCTCCGTGCTCAGCCTGCAGTGGGCAGGCCAGGGCCCTGCAGGGATGGGCGTGTGGCTCAGCGGCTGAGCTGCCTCTTGGGGCACCTGCTTCTCATAGCCGAGTGCCTGGTTCGAGTCCAGGCCGCTCCACTTCCGGTCCAGCTCCCTGCTCATGCACACCCTGGGAGGCAGCGGGTGACGGTCCCGGTACTTGGGCCCTTGCCACCCACATGGAGACCTGGACGGAGCTCCAGGCTCCCTGCTCTGGCCTGGCCCAGCCCTGGCTGCTGTGGGCATTTGGGGAGTGAAGCAGAGGGTGAAGATTCCCTCTGTCTGTCTCTCTGCCTTTCAAATGAAAACCATGTATGAAAGAATGCAGCAGGGGCCTGTCTGACCCCGCCTGTCGGCCGCCCTCTCCCTGGCCTCACGTGCAGGACTGGCCGCCCTAGGCCGCCCCCCGCAGGTGTGTGGGGGGAGCCGGGAGGGGCGCTGGCCGTGAGGTCCCGATGCTTCCTCATGCACCCCCACCCCCACAGGGTCGGCTGCCCGGCCTCAGGGTCAAGTGCGCCCTCCTGGTCTGGCTGGGCATCTTCGCGGGCAGCTGGCTGGCCTACCTGCACTACGTGTCCTACTCGGAGCTCTGCCGCGGCCACGTGTGCCAGGCCATCATCGTAAGTGTGTGGGGGACATGGGGGGCGACGCCTTCTTCCCAGGCCCCTCCCCCCATCCCCGGGGAATTGGGCCCAGGGTGCCTGCTGTGGGTGGGGAGGGTAGGGTGACGGGGAGGGGGCTGCTGCGGGAGCCCCAGCAAGCACAGGCGGCTGTGGCCCGCCCTGTGGCTGTGGGAGCCCAGGCCTGTGACTGTGGCCGGGCCTGTGGCTGGGAGGACGGGGGCAGCCTCCAGACACGAGTGGGAGGGAGGGCACTTGTGCCCGGGGCTAGACCGCATGGCTGCCCAGGCTGCCCAACACCGCGGGCTCTGTCCTGAGCTGCCCTCGGGGTCCCCTGGGGCTGGGGTCACCACAGACCGCAGGGCTGGGTCATCCAGTCGCACAGTGGGTGAGGGCGAGCGCTCGCATGTCTCCGTGCGTGTGTACATGTGCTCACGTGTGGCTGCATGTGCAGATGCGTCTGCATAACGTGTGCACGCGTGTCTGCGTGTGTACATGCGTTGGTGCGTCTGCTTGCGTGAGCTCACGCGTGTCTGGGGAGGCCGTGCAGGCAGAGTTGGTTCCCGCTCTGCTTTCCCCGTGCCCCGAGGCCTCCCTAATCCCGCTGCTCCAGGGCAGTCCCTGCGCCCTGCCCACTGCCGCCCGGGCCCTGGACTCCTCCCCCTGGGGGGCTCTGAGCCTGCCCTGGAGGGAGGGGGCAGAGCTGGGGCCCAGCCACCGGGGCGGGGCAGGCAGAGGCACAGGGGTTTTCAGAGCACCTGCCGGCACCCCAGCCTCTGGACAGAGGATGCTGTGGCTGCCACTCTCCCAGGGCGGTCCGGCCTCTCTGCCCAGCTAAGGTCTCCCCAGAGGCCACGCCCGGCTCTGCCGAGTCCTGGGGGCTCCCTCGCCACCTGTGCTGCCCAGGGTGTGTGTTACTGATCAGCTCGCCAGGTCCACACACCCGGGGCACCGGCTGTGCTCTGTGGTCGGCCTGGTGCCGGACACTGGAGCCCACAGACAGGGAGCTGAGGCCGGCTGGTGAGGGGACGGGGCGAGTGGCAGGAGCCCCAAGGGATGTACTGGGTGTACTGGTGGCAGGCGCATGGTTGCAGGTGCACGGATGGCAGGTGTGTGGCAGTAGACGCCCCCTCCATAGTGTTGGCCTGGGCAGCCATGTGCAAAGGCCTGCTAGGACGCACCCATGAGGCCCACGTCCCTTCTTCCCTTGTGGGTGCCCTAGTCACTGTCAAGGGCAAAGGCCCAGGCAGGGGTGGCCTGGCTGGGTCCCCGTCCTGGTGTGCAGGAGGCTCCCTTGTGGCCCTTGCATGGCTGGGTCGATCCCAACATCCTGTCCCTTCTTCCAGGCCTGGCGCCCAGCGCCACGGCAACTGGGAATACACACCCAGGAATCCACCCCATGTGCTTCGCACAGCCAGAGAGGGGCCCAGAGCCCTGGGATTCAGGGGGCGGCCGGGCCCCCGTGGGACCTGGGGGCGGGGCACCATGGTACAGCAGCCCCCCCACCCCAGCCCAGGAGTGCCAGCCTGTGCACCTGGCTACCGGGGTGGCCTGGGGAGGGCCTGGCTGGGGGCTATGTAGCAGCAGCAGTGACTCAGAGCCGGCCCGATGCCAAGCCAGAGCTGGGGCCGTTGGCCTCCGTGGCAGGGAGCCCTACCTGTGCTGCACAGGGAGCAGGACCACAAGGCTGGGTTTGCCCCTGGGCCCCGCTCTCCTGCTCAGCCCAGGGGACTCGAAAACGTCCAGCGCAGGGGCTGTGACGCCAGTGTCCCCCATGGGCACCGGCCCCAGCTGCTCCTCTTCCTGTCCAGCTCCCCGCTAATGCTTGGGCCCCTGCACCTGCCCCGGAGACCTGGCCCAGCCCAGGCTGTTGTGGCCATCTGGGGAGTGAACCAGGACATGGAAGATGTCTCTCCTGCCACTGCCTTTCAAACAAACAATTCTTTTAAAGATTTGAGAGTTACGGAGCTAGAGCGAGGCCCTCATCTGGTTCACTCCCCAGTGGCTCAGCCAGGCCCTGCACCCGGGTCTCACACGAGGGTGCGGGCCCCAGCACTGGGCCATCACTGCTGCTCTCCCAGGTCCACTAGCAGGGAGCTGCACAGGAGGAGCAGCAGCCGGGACTTGAACTGGTGCTCATACAGGCCGGGGATCTAACCCACTGAGCCACAGCACCGACCCCAGTAACGTACATCTTAGAAAAAGCTCAGGGGAAAGTGGAACTAAAGTGTAACGTGCGGTTTCTGAAGTCATGGGGACGCGTGTTGACAGTTTCACGGCGTTTGCGCCGAGACTGTCCCGTGATTTTCTCCCAGCCAGAGCCGGGAGTCCGGCCCATCCCATGGCTGCAGCCACAGGCACCACAGAAGGCCTAGGTGCGGGCAGCGGCTCCCAGCTCTGGCCATTGGGGTGAGGGTCCTGGCTCTGAGCCCACCTCCCCACCATCCCCACGGCCTTCTTAGCATGGCTGGTCCCCTGCCTCCCAGGGACCCCTGCGCTGTGGCCGGGCCCTGAGGGCAGAGTGTGACCCCCGCGCCCCCCCTCCTGCCCCCAGTGTGAGCAGTACCACAAGGGCGTCATCTCGGGCTCCGTCTGCCAGGACCTGTGTGAGCTGGGCAAGGTGGAGTGGAAGGCCTGCCTCTCCCCGGCCCCGGGCCAGCAGGTAGGGTGGGGGGGAGGGGGGAGGGGGGGTCTTGGGCCAGCACGGAGGCCTGGGGGCGGCGGGAGGACCACCCCTGCGGCCTCGCACAGGTGTACAGCGGCCTCTGGCAGGACAGGGAGGTGACCATCAAGTGTGGCATCAAGGACACCCTGGACGGCCAGGCCCAGGCGGGCACGGCGCCGCGGCGGGAGCGGGCGCTGTTCGACAAGCCCACCCGGGGCACCTCCAGGAAGGAGTTCCAGGACATGACCTTCAGCTTCCTCAAGGTCAGCCCGTCGGCCCTGGCGCCCGTGTGCCCTGTGCAGAGGGACCTGGTGGACGCCCTCCACGGCCCGGCCAGCTCACGCCCAGAGCCCCCGGGGAGGGTGTGCGGGCCGGGCTGAGGGAGGCGCCCACAGCCCGCTCTCGGTTCCCACGCAGGCGACCCTGGGGGACCTGCCCTCCCTGCCCGCGCTGGTGGCCCAGGTCCTGCTCATGGCCGACTTCAACAAGGACAGCCGCGTGTCCCTGGCCGAGGCCAAGTCCGTGTGGGCCCTGCTGCAGCGCCACGAGATCCTGCTGCTGCTGTCGCTGCAGGGCAAGGAGCACGCGGCCCGGCTGCTGGGCCACTGCGGGGACCTGTACCTCACCGAGGGCGCCCCGCACGGCGCCTGGCCCGCGGCCGCACTGCCGCCCCTGCTGCGTCCGCTGCTGCCGCCCGCCCTGCAGCGCTGGCTGGGGCCCGCCTGGCCCTGGCGCGCCAAGATCGCCGTCGGCCTGCTCGAGTTCGTGGAGGAGCTCTTCCACGGCGCCTACGGGACCTTCTACATGTGCGAGACCACGCTGGCCAACGTGGGCTACACGGCCACCTACGACTTCAAGATGGCCGACCTGCAGCACGTGGCCCCCGAGGCGGCCGTGCGCCGCTTCCTGCAGGGCCGGCGCTGCGCGCAGAGCGCGGACTGCACGTACGGCCGCGACTGCAGGGCGCCCTGCGACCGGCTCATGCGCCAGTGCAAGGGCGACCTCGTGCAGCCCAACCTGGCCAAGGTGTGCGAGCTGCTGCGCGACTTCCTGCTGCCCGGCGCGCCCGCCGACCTGCGCGAGGAGCTGGGCCGGCAGCTGCGCGCCTGCAGCACCCTCAGCGGCGTGGCCAGCCAGGTGGAGGCGCGCCACGCGCTGGTGCTGCGCCAGCTCAAGACGCTGCTCTGGGCGCGCATCTCGCACACCCAGTACTCCTGAGGGGCCCGCCCGCCCGGCCCCGGAACGCGACGCCAATGAACCGCTGACGCCCCAGCCCTGGCTGCCGGCGGGCTGCACGCCAGCGCCGCGGGGCCCCGACCCCGGCTTCCTAGGCCGCACGCGCACTCCGGCTGGTTCCAGTTCAGGACGAGCCGCGGCGGCGCCCCGCCCCCGGGACAGCACTCGGACACCCGTGCCACGCAGGCGCGTTTATTGAGTTCCGCCAAGTCCATGGTTCCGTCCAGCCACCTGTCCGCCCCCCCCCCCCGGGCGTGTGGGTGGGTGGGGCCGCAGGTCCAGGCTCCGGCGTCGCTCGCCGGCCCTCCGCTGTCCTCCGCCCGCACCTGCGAAGTGGACAGCGCTGCAGGCGGCCTGGCCGGGCCCCCCGCCCCACCGGGGCCCGCCCCCGCCCCCGCCCCGTGTCAGGCTGCAAACCATTCTGAGCGCCCACGGTCTCCGGGCGCCGAGCGTAGAAACAGCCACTTGCTCTCTGCCCGCGGCCACGCACGGCTCCGCGGCCGCTCCCGTGGCGGCGCCGGGCCCAGGCCGAGCCCGCAGGCAGCGCCCGCCGCCCCCTGCAGGCGTGGGGGCCACGGCCCAGACCCCGGCGCCCCGAGCCTCACCTGCAGCCGGCGGCAGGGCCTCGTCCTCACGGCCCCGGCGCGGCTCCCATCACGCACTCCGCAGCGAGCCGCCCGCAACGCCTTCACGTCGGCAGCTTCCCACGCCGCCTTCCTGGGCCGCGGACGACAGGGGGAGGTGAGGGGGCGCCCCCGCCCCGGTCCGCCCCACCCTGGGCCCCGCGGTCGGCCGGGGGCGGGGTCCTACAGGGGGAGGTGAGGGGGCGCCCCCCGCCCCGGTCAGCCCCACCCTGGGCCCCGCGGTCGGCCGGGGGCGGGGTCCTACAGGGGGAGGTGAGGGAGCGCCCCCCGCCCCGGTCAGCCCCACCCTGGGCCCCGCGGTCGGCCGGGGGCGGGGTCCTACAGGGGGAGGTGAGGGGGCGCCCCCGCCCCGGTCCGCCCCGCCCTGGGCCCCGCGGTCGGCCGGGGGCGGGGTCCTACAGGGGGAGGTGAGGGGGCGCCCCCCGCCCCGGCCAGCCCCACCCTGGGCCCCGCGGTCGGCCGGGGCGGGGTCCTACAGGGGGAGGTGAGGGGCGCCCCCCGCCCCGGTCAGCCCCACCCTGGGCCCCGCGGTCGGCCGGGGCGGGGTCCTACAGGTGGAGGTGAGGGGCGCCCCCCGCCCCGGTCAGCCCCACCCTGGGCCCCGCGGTCGGCCGGGGCGGGGTCCTACAGGTGGAGGTGAGGGGCGCCCCCCGCCCCGGTCAGCCCCACCCTGGGCCCCGCGGTCGGCCGGGGCGGGGTCCTACAGGTGGAGGTGAGGGGCGCCCCCCGCCCCGGTCAGCCCCACCCTGGGCCCCGCGGTCGGCCGGGGCGGGGTCCGAGGGCCGCGCAGGGCCCGGCTGAGCCCGCGAAGGCCCCCGGGCGCCGTGTCCGGCTACTAATCATTCGGACGCCCACGGGCCAGGGCGCCGAGCGTAGACATAGCCGCGTCCTCTCCGCCACCCGCTGACACAGGCCGGGCACCGCCAGCCGCGCCTGCAACGCCTCGAGGGGCGGCCGCCCACCCGGGACCCCCGCACCGCGGCCTCACCCGACTGCCGCGGCCTCCCGGGGCGCGCCGCGGCAGCCCCGAGCCCAGCAGGCCGGGCGGGAGCCCAGGAGGCCGGGGCCAGCGCGCCGCCTCGTCCAGCGCCCGCCGCCATGGCCGCCGGAAAGGACGGAACGGCGCCGCGGCGCAGCCTTTATAGCGCGTACGGCGGCCCGCGAGGGCCAAGAGACCCCGCCCCGCGCCCCGCCGCCGCCGCAGCGCCCTCTAGCGCTGAGCTCCGGCGAGGCACGCGCTGCCTTCCCCGTGGGCACGCGGGGCGACCCGGGCAGCTCCCCGCGACCCCGAGCCAGTCTGCGTTCCCCCGCGGGAGCTCTGAGCGCGCCCGCCTCGTGGGTCGGTCCCCACAGGCGCCGTGGTCCCTCTCCTGGCAGCCAGGTGGGCTGGGGGTGTCCCGTCTGCTCTGCCCGCCGCTTGGGTTTGTCTCCGCGGAGCTGGGATGTGAACCTGGACCCCAGTTCTGACCCGGGGAATGGCGAGTCTGGTGCAGAGGGACCCCGGCCCTGCCCCAGGGACGACCAGGGCGGGAGGCCTCTCCCTGGAGCCGGTGATAGAGGGGCAGGGGCTTTGCAGATACAGAAACCCCTCCCCCAGCCCAAGACCCCAGGGGCTCCAGCTGTGAGTGCTGGGCGCGTCTCAGGGCCTCTAAAAAGAAAAATCTGTGCTTGGGGGTCGGCGTCCCATGTGGGCGTCAGTCCGAGTCCAGCTCCCTGCTGATGGCCTGGGAAAGCCGCTTGGGCCCCTGCACCCGCGTGGGAGACCCGGATGAAGCTCCTGGCTCCTGGCTTTGGCCTGGCCCAGCTCTGGCCAGTGCAGCCATGTGGGGAGGGAACGAGATGACGCAAGATTCTCTGTGTCTTTCCCTCTCTGCAACTCTGCCTATAAAATAAAATACATCTTAAAAAATGTGCTTTATGGGCCGGCGCCGCGGCTCACTAGGCTAATCCTCCGCCTTGTGGCGCCGGCACACCGGGTTCTAGTCCCGGTCGGGGCGCCGGATTCTGTCCCAGTCGCTCCTCTTCCAGGCCAGCTCTCTGCTATGGCCCGGGAAGGCAGTGGAGGATGGCCCAAGTGCTTGGGCCCTGCACCCCATGGGAGACCAGGAGAAGCACCTGGCTCCTGGCTTCGGATCGGCACAGCGCCAGCCGTAGCGGCCATTAGGGGGTGAACCAATGGATAGAAGACCTTTCTCTCTGTCTCCCTCTCACTGTCTAACTCTGCCTGTCAAAAAAAAAAAATGTGCTTTATGATCTGAAAGGTGGGGGGGGTGGAGAGCAAGAGAGAGATGGGGGAGGAGAGCGCGAGCGGGGGGTGGGGTGGGGGGGAGAGGAAGCCCCCATCTGTGTCTCCCCCCCAGCGCCCGCACAGCTGGGGCCGAGCTAAGAGCTGGAACAAAACCACAGTGTGCCTTAGCAGGAGGCTGGACTGGAGGTGGAGCCGGGACTTGAACCAGGCTCTCTGCTGCTCCAACACCAGCCGGGGTGAGCGCCTCCTGGTGAGGCCCCGCCCACCGCCGTGGTGCCGGCTTTGGCACCGGAGCCGGCGCCGAGCTGGCTGCAGCTCCAGAAGACCCTGAGCCGGCCCTGGTGCGGCCCCTGGAGCTGGCGTTAGCCCTGGGGAGGCGCCAGCCCTGGCTTCTGGCTGTAACGAGAGTTGGGCTTGGCTCTGGCCGTGGAGCTGGCCCCGGCTCTGGTGCGGAGCCGGCTGGAGCTGGCTGGAGCCGGTGCCCACGGGTGCTCGCTCCGGCACTTTACACCTGCGCCGACTCTGACCCCAGAGACGGCCGGCACTGGCCTGGCCTCTGGCTGCTGAGCAGGCTGGGGCCGCGGCTGGCTCCTCCTCTGGACCTGGCGCTGCTGTGCGAGCTCCTAGTAGCCAGGACTGGTGCTGGTGACCCTGCCGGAGCCGGCTCTGGGCACGTGAGGACCCTGCCTCGCGGCGGGAGAGCCGGGGCGGCGCCCACTTCCAGCTCCAGTGTTGGGGGTGCAGAGCCGGGCCACAGCTGCTCTGGGTCCTGGGCTGCACGGCTCGGTGCGGCTGCAGGGCTGGTCCTAGTTCTGACCCGGATTCTGCCCCTGCAGCTGTTCCCAGAGTTGGGTCCAGCAGGGGTGCGGCCGGAGGTGCTGCCACTGGCTGCATGCAAGCGGCTTTGGAGCCGAGCGTAGCCCAGAGCTGGTGCCGGAGCCGCACCGGAGTCAGCGGGACTTGTGGTGACGGCGGAGGGGACCCTGGCTCTAGGCTGGGCGCCGGAGCTGCTGCAGAAGTTGGCGTGCTCAGTAGCTGGCCGGAGCTCTGGAGAAGGTTCTAGAACAAGCTGGCTTTGCAGTCTGAGCAGGGTAACAGGTGGGTCTCAGGCTGCCCCGGCGCTGGCGCTGGCGCTGGCGGTGCCGATGGCACTCACTCTGCAGCAGGCTTGGTTGGCATTGAAACTGGTGGGGGCCCCCTCCAGAGAAGTCCCTGCCCTGGGCCCCCAGGACCCTGCCCAGGCCACGCCCCAGCCTGGCACCTGTCCCCACATGTGACCAGGACCACAAGGGCATCGTCTTGGGCTCTGTCTGCCAGCACCAGCCCTGGGCCCCTCCGAGGACCGCACACACCCAGCCCGGCCCTCCTCACCCTCGGGCTCAGCCTCCGTGGGCTCCGGGTCCCCCAGCTGGGACGGGGCAGGTGGGCATGGAGCACCAGGGCCCAGCGGGGCGTTGGGCTGACTCAGGCTGATGGGCGCCCAGGGCAGGGTCCTGGGAGGGGTGGGCAGGCAGCAGAGCCACAGGCTCACGGCTCCCAACAGAGAGGACACAGCTCCACGTGCAGCCGGGCGTGGAGCACACAGGCGGGTGGGAGGCCCAGGTGGGAGCCGGCTGCTGGTGCCTTGGGGCCGGGGACCAAGTCTGGGTGCAGCTCTGAGCCCCGGGCCCCTCCCCCACCGCCCCGGGCACCTGTCCTCCCCCCCCAATCAGGTCTCTTGACCTCCCTGTCTAGGGGGGAAGCCCACAACTGTGGGAGCCGGGGGCGTGGCCAACCCCCAGCCACACCCCAGTGTCCTACCATGGGGGCAGGAGCCTCCCTCATGCTCTGGGTGGAAGCCGCCCCCCATCCCGGGTCGGCATCCTGTGGCCCCTCCTCACAGAGGTCTCCCCCACTTCCCTGGGGTGGGGTCCATGAGATTCTTCCCACTGCTGGACACCCTGGGACCCAGACACATCTGGAAGGTTAATGGACAGTGTGGACGGCTCACTGGTGTAGACCGTGATCCCCGAGGGAGGTCCCCGCCACCTCGAAAGAAGCCTTGGGCCACTGGCGCCCCCGGCCCCACCTCCGCACACGGTGGCCGCCTGCTCCGGGCCGCCAGGCTCTGGGAATGGGTTGTGCCGGCCGCGGTGTTGGCGCCGGGCTCCTTGCCGGTGGCACCGTGTGTGCAGGGCTCCCCTGCGCACTCACTGGCTGCTGCGTGTTCTGGTTTCTCCACCGTTGGCCGCTGTGAGGGAGGATGCTCTGGGCGCCCACACGCAGGCCGCTCGCTCAAGTCCACGTCTGCCGTCAGAGTGTGTTCTGGTGTCCCTGTCCCGTACTGCACGAGGGATCCGACGGCCTCCGTCCTCGCCACCACCTCTGCTTCCCGCCTGCAGGCAGAGCCGTGCCGGGGCCTCTCGCCGCCGTGTCCCCACGTGGGGCGGGCGCCCGGTGCTTCTCGGCCGCGTGGGCAACGTCTCTGGGGAGACAGCCGTCCCGTCCTTGCCCCATTATTTGAGATTAGCTCGTCTGAGGCCAGCGCTGTGGCATCGGTTCAAGGCCCGGCTGCTCCACTTCCGGTCCAGCTCCCAGCTAACACACCTGGGGAAGCAGTGGAAGATGGCGTGAGTGCTTGGGCCCCTGCACCCGCGTGGGAGACCGGAAGAAGCCCCTGGCTCCTGGCTTTGGATCAGCTCAGCTCTGGCTGTTGTGGCCATTTGGGGAGTGAGCCAACGACGGAAGACCTCTCTCTCTCTCTGTGTGTGTCTCTCTCTCTGTAACTCTGCCTCTCAAATAAATACATCTTTAAAAAATTATTTGAAAGGCAGAATGAGAGACAGAGAGGGAGACACACACAGAGGGATACATAGAGATATCTATATCTCTATAGATGTCTCTATCTATCTATCTATCTATCTATCTATCTATCTATCTATCGAGAGAGGTCTTGCATCCCCTGATACCCTGTAAAGGGCCAGGACAGCTGGGCTGGGTCACACCCAAGCCCGGAGCTCCATCTGCGTCTCCCACGTGGGTGCAGGGACCCAGGGCCGTCTGTGCCGACTTCCCGGATGCATCAACAGGGAGCTGGACCAGGAGCGGAGCAGCCGGGACTCGGACTGGGGCCCAGCATGGACGCTGGCGGCACGGGCGGCCGCTTGGCCTGCAGTGCCCCGGCACCAGCCCCGGCTCCGCCGTCTGTGTTTCTGAAATCCTGGCTCCTTGTGCTGTGATCTCGATGTCTCCGGCCGGAGGTGTTGGGAGGGCCGCGGCGTGGCCTGTGCGGGCTCAGAGGGGGCGGCCAGTGGTGGCTGTGGCGCATAACGTATGCACTACACATAGCAGTGCACACGCACAAACACGCACTACACACACACCACGTACATGATGCGAACGCACACAACACACACAACACACACTGCACATGTACAATACCCCCCCGCCACACACACGCTGTACCAATGTACGCATTACATACAACACACACGTGTGTACCACACGTTCCACAAAAAAGAACTCGAATGGTCACAGAGCTGAAGGTGAGAAACAAGCGATGGGACCCTTAGAGCAGCACAGGAGGAGCCCGGCCCCCGGCCCTCGGCAGTCCCCGCACACGTCTGAGGGCGTCCCCGACCACGGCCTCCGCCCGGCACAGGCCCGGGACACGCTTGGCGGGAGCTGGTGGTGGCCACTGGGAACTCGTGCCAGAGAAAGCGCCCGGGGCTGAGTGTGTGTGTCCATGTGTTGTGTGCACGTCTGTGTGTCCACATGCGCATGGCTGTGTCTGTGTCCTTGTTCACTGTGTATCCGTGTGCATGTCCACGTGCACGTGGCTGTGCGTGTGTTCATGTACCTGTGTGTCCACGTGCACGTGGCTGTGCGTGTGTTCATGTACCCGTGTGTCCACACGCACGTGGCTGTGCGTATTCATGTACCTGTGTCCACGTGCCCGTGTGCGTGCCCAGGTGCACGTGGCTGTGTGGACCCTTGTTTGCATGTCCCTGTACCCATGTGCATGTCCACGTACACGTGGCTGTGTGTGTCCGTGTACCTGTGCGTGTCCACGTGGCTGTGCGAGCCTCTGGGGGGGCAGAGGGCTGGCCTGCCTGGACGTGAGCTGGGCAGCTCGGCTGCAGCCGTCTCTCTCCACGGGGAGAGGAAGTGGAGCCCCTGCCCCTTTCTCCCAAAACTGCTTCTGGTGAGGGGCGGCTGGGCGGGGGCGCAGGCGGCCAGGCCCCGCCCTCCCCAGCCCCTCACGGGCTCCGCATCTCCTTGTGGTTCTTGGGCACAGCCACGAACCTCAGCTTCTTCATGACCGAGGGCCAGCCCAGCAGCTGCTGGTCCCACAGGTACTCGGGGGACAGCACCTTGGTGGGCTTGTGGTACAGCAGGTACTTGTTGAGGTGGCTCTCGTCATGCCACACGGCCTCGATGCCGTTGGCTTTGTCCAGCACCATGGCCTGGTGACAGGCGCTGGTGAGCCGCTGCACCTCGGCCACCGAGCCCCCAAAGAAGCCCCCCAAATAGTAGAAGTCGCCCTCGTCCGGGGGGATGTACGCCTGTGACTGCGGCCGCCGCTCGTAGGTGAAGGCCTGGCGGTCGGCTCTGTAGAAGCCGGGGTGCAGGGTGCCAAACAGCGGGCTGAGGATCTCCACGCCCACGTGGTCCCGGAACTTCATGTCCACGTCGACGCACACCAGGTAGTCCACCTCGTGGCGGAAGCGCTGCTCCGAGAAGCGGCTGATCGTCTCCATGCGATGCATGGACACGTCCTGCCAGCGCGCGTGGCTGCGCACGGCCAGCACCGCCAGCCGCCGGCCCTCCCGCAGCGGCACGCGGGGCACGTCGGCCGGCCGGTCGGTGAAGACGTAGTAGGTGACGCGGTGGCCCACCATGAAGTGCTGCTCCGCCGTCTCCAGGAACAGCTGCAGGAACGCCACGTACCTGCAGGGAGGCGACGGCAGGCGGGGAGCGGGGTCACACCGGCCCCAGGAGGACACGGGGAGCGGGGTCACACCGGCCCCAGGAGGACGTGGGGAGCGGGGTCACACCGGCCCCAGGAGGACGCGGGGAGCGGGGGTCACACCGGCCCCAGGAGGACGCGGGGAGCGGGGTCACACCGGCCCCAGGAGGACGTGGGGAGCTGGGGTCACACCTGCCCCAGGAGGACGCGGGGAGCGGGGGTCACACCGGCCCCAGGAGGACGTGGGGAGCGGGGTCACACCGGCCCCAGGAGGCCGCGGGGAGCGGGGTCACACCGGCCCCAGGAGGACGCGGGGAGCGGGGGTCACACCGGCCCCAGGAGGACGCGGGGAGCGGGGTCACACCTGCCCCAGGAGGACGCGGGGAGCGGGGTCACACCGGCCCCAGGAGGACGCGGGGAGCGGGGGTCACACCGGCCCCAGGAGGCCGCGGGGAGCGGGGTCACACCGGCCCCAGGAGGACGCGGGGAGCGGGGTCACACCCACCCCTGGAGGACGCGGGGAGCGGGGGTCACACCGGCCCCAGGCGGCCACGGGGAGCTGGGGTCACACCTGCCCCAGGTGGCCACGGGGAGCGGGGGTCACTCCCACCCCAGGAGGCCACAGGGAGCTGGGGTCACACCCGCCAAAGGAGGCCATGGGGAGCCGGGGTCACACCCACCCCAGGTGACCACAGGGAGCTGGGGTCACACCTGCCCCAGGAGGCCACGGGGAGCTGGGGTCAGCACAAACACAAACCGCAGGTGGCCATGGGCTACCTGGCCCTGGGGACACAGGACCTCCTAGGCTGCAAGCAGCACACGCCACCCCGTCCTGCGCTGTCCCAGGGGTGTCCACGGCTGCGCCCACCTAACCTCTCCTCCAGTCGGGGAGGGGCCCCCAGCTGAGGGCAGGGAGCTGCGGCACAGCGGGTGGGCTCATGGCAGCTCAGATGGGCGGGGCAGAGATAGACTCCCACCCACGGCAGCTCAGACGGGCGGGCAGGTTAGACTCCCACCCCTGCACCTGAGCCCTCCTGCTGGACCCACCGCGCTGGCTCTGTGGGCGACAGTGTCCACTGCCCAGGAGAGCAGACAGCCGCCCCCACCCTGCCCCAGTCCTGGGCGGAAGGACGGGCGTGGACGGCCGAGGTGTCCGCCCCCCCACTCACTTCTTGACGGCAAACACGGTCAGTCCCACGGTCACGTTCTGCAGCCGGAACTGCTCGTCCAGGATCTCAGGGCTGAAGGTCCCCTCCCACACGATGGGAGCCAGCCAGGGGGTCAGCACGAGGACATCGCTCCGTCTGCACGGGGACAGCCACGCGGCAACGCGGGGCCAGCAGGAGGGTGGGCAACACAGCCGCCCCCACCCGGGACCCCGACTCGGCCTCGGTCCCCAGGGCCGCTCCTTCCAGAGGACTTGGCAGGGCACCAAGCCGAGGACACCCAGACTCCAGCCAGCGGCTCGCGGCCGGCTCAGCCCACCCCAGCCCCGCTGCCCACTCGGGACCAGGAGGCCCCTCCCACTGTAGAAAGACCCCCCCACAACCCCGCGGTCCCTGGGGGATAAGGACAGCAGGGGCCGGGACAGGGACAGAGGACAGGAGCACTGCGGGGCCTCCAGGCTCGGCCGCAGAGCACGGGAGAGGACGCCCCCCCAGGCCCAGCGCCCGCCCTTGCCCGACCCCCAGGACACGCCCGTCACTCACGAGGGAGTCAGCGCCTTCGGCTGGGGGTACAGCATCCTGCAGGACACAGCGCGGTGAGTGCCGGGAGGGGCGGGGTGCGGGCGCGGGGGCGTGCACGGGGCCCACACAGGCTGCCTGAGCCCACGCGGTGCCTGTCGGCCACCATCCAGGGACCCCGGGAAGGACAGGCTCAGTGAGCTGGGAGAGGACCGAGCCCCGCAGGCTGCAGGGAGGGCCCAAGGGGTCCGTGTGAGTCCGTGTGGGCAGGGAGGGGCTGGACATGGCCCAGGGAGCGGCAGGGAGGGGCAGCAGAGGCGCGGACCACGGCCAGCTCAGCGGTCACAGGAGCTGCTCTGACAGCCCCACCTGAACCCCGCGGGCCCCAAAGGCACATGTGGAGGGAGAGGTCCACGGGGTCGGACCTGGTGGGAAGATGAAGGTTCTGGAAGCCCCGCGGTGAGCAGGGAGCGGCCAGGCAGATGACCCCCCACCCCAGGACTCTGGGCTACGGCAGGTGCAGGGGGGTTCCACAGATAAATGCAGATGAGCCCAGAGCCAGGTTAGGGGCCGGCCCCGCCCCACTTCAGCCCCGCCCACATTGCAGCCCTGCCTCCAATTCAGCCCCGCCCACATTTAAACCCCACCCACATTGCAGCCCTGCCTCCAATTCAGCCCCGCCCACATTTAAACCCCACCCACATTGCAGCCCCGCCCCACTTCAGCCCCACCCACATTTAAACCCCACCCACATTGCAGCCCTGCCTCCAATTCAGCCCCGCCCACATTTAAACCCCACCTACATTGCAGCCCCGCCCCACTTCAGCCCCACCCACATTTAAACCCCACCCACATTGCAGCCCCGCCTCAGGCCCCACACCCTGGCCAGGGCTCCCCATGCTGGTGGCCGCGGCCTGCAGAAAGCTCAGGACACACAGCAGGGCAGACCCCGCAGGCCACACTTGGCCGCCCAGGCGTGTGGGACGAGGACAAGGTCAGAGCAGAGCTGGGAAGGGGCTGCAGGACTCCAGGCCGAGGGCGGATGCGCAGCTGGGGGCGGCACGAGGCCACCGTACCTGGACAAGGCCACCACGGGCCGGCCGTCGGGGTCCCCAACAGCCACGCTGCAGAACAAGAGCACAGGAGCCGGGGTTGGCACCGGGAGCAGAGGCCGGGCCCAGGTGCACAGAACCTGGGACCCTGGGGGGCAGCGGAGGGCGGGGCGTGCAGCGGGGTCTGACGTGGTCACAGGCAGGCGTCCTGGGGTGTCGGGGGTTTCCAGCAGCATGAGAGAAACCAGCCCTGCCACCATCTGCCTGTGACCTGAGAGACCCCGGAGACCCGCGCGGCAGAGCCCAGGCACCCGGGGCCCCGGGAAGGCAGGCAGTGCCCGGGGAGGTCCCATCCTGCGTGGGGCGGGGGCAGAGGGAGCTCTGGACCCCGAGAGCAGTGAGGACAAGAGCAGCCCTGGGCATGGGGGACGCAGACGGACCAAGGCCTGGGGCCAGGGCCACGCGGCACCCGGGGCACCGCGGACGACACCCTGGCTGCCGCTCAGAACCTGGGCCTGGGTGGGGCAGGGGCTACAGAGGCTGAGCAGGGGGGGGTGGGGGGGTGGGGGGGGCAGACCACCAAGGGCCTCCTCTCCCCCTCCCTCCCGCCCCACCTGATCCAGAAACATCACTGTGGCTTCTGTGAGGGCCGAGGGGGCGGGCAGAGAGGCCGGGACAGGGGGAGACCGGGGCAGCACTGACAGCCGCGGTCAGGTGCAGGTGTGGGTGCAGGCAGAGGGGAGGAAGCCTCGGGGCCGCTGCCAGGGGCGACCCTGGGGAGGGTGGAAGGGCGCGAGGACGAGGGGCACGGGCGGGGCGGGGGCCACAAAGGGCCCCCAGGGAGGCCTAGTCAGGGCCGCAGGGCACAGGGAGGTTGCGGCTGGAGCCAGAGCCGAGGGCAGCAGTGCCTGGGGACCTTCCAAGCCGTGGCCGGGGCTGCTCTGGGCAGAGCCTGGAGGGGAGGGGCCGGGGAGCCCAGGGAGCAGCAACCAGGCCCTGAGGCCGGCACCCCACCCCACCCCAACCCCCACTCACCTAGGCCTGACTCCCACGCCTCCTGGCATCGGGCGTCTGGAGCTCAGGAACCCGTAGCTGCGGGAAGAGCCGGGGGGGGCGGGGGGCGGTCAGGACGCAGAGCCCAGCCCCGCTGTCCCCCTCCAGCGCACAGCACACACAGAGCCTCCTGGGAGGCTGCCAGGTCCCAGCCCAACCCAGGTGGCCACAAGGTGGGCTGGGGGAGGATCCTGGGGCCGGGGCTGTGTGGGGGCCCCGTGGCAGCTGCAGGGTCCCCCTGCTGGGTGTGTGCAGCCTGAGGACACCCCAGCACCTTCCCTCCCTGTGCGGCAGATACCCAGGAGCCCTGGGCGTGACCTCACTCTGAGGTTCCAGGAGCCTCTGTCTGGAAGCAGCTCACGGCCCGGCCCTGGGACTCGGCTTCCCCCTCCCGGCCCCAGTGCCCCTCTGTGCCCAGGAGGATGGAGAGCCCTCCCCAGTGCCCCTCTGTGCCCAGGAGGACGGAGTGCCCTCCCCAGTGCCCCTCTGTGCCCAGAGGACGGAGTGGCCTCCCCAGTGCCCCTCTGTGCCCAGGAGGACGGAGTGGCCTCCCCAGTGCCCCTCTGTGCCCAGAGGACGGAGTGGCCTCCCCAGTGCCCCTCTGTGCCCAGGAGGACGGAGAGCCCTTCCCAGTGTCCCCTCTGTGCCCAGGAGGACGGAGTGGCCTCCCCAGTGTCCCCTCTGTGCCCAGGAGGACGGAGAGCCCTCCCCAGTGTCCCTCTGTGCCCAGGAGGACGGAGTGCCCTCCCCAGTGCCCCTTTGTGCCCAGGAGGACGGAGTGGCCTCCCCAGTGCCCCTCTGTGCCCAGGAGGACGGAGTGGCCTCCCCAGTGTCCCCTCTGTGCCCAGGAGGACGGAGAGCCCTCCCCAGTGCCCCTCTGTGCCCAGGATGGAGTGCCCTCCCCAGTGCCCCTCTGTGCCCAGGAGGATGGAGAGCCCTCCCCAGTGCCCCTCTGTGCCCAGGATGGAGTGCCCTCCCCAGTGCCCCTCTGTGCCCAGGACGGAGTGCCCTCCCCAGTGTCCCCTCTGTGCCCAGGAGGACGGAGTGCCCTCCCCAGTGCCCCTCTGTGCCCAGGAGGACGGAGTGCCCTCCCCAGTGCCCCTCTGTGCCCAGGATGGAGTGCCCTCCCCAGTGCCCCTCTGTGCCCAGGAGGACGGAGTGCCCTCCCCAGTGCCCCTCTGTGCCCAGGATGGAGTGCCCTCCCCAGTGTCCCCTCTGTGCCCAGGACGGAGTGCCCTCCCCAGTGCCCCTCTGTGCCCAGGAGGACGGAGTGCCCTCCCCAGTGCCCCTCTGTGCCCAGGAGGATGGAGTGCCCTCCCCAGTGCCCCTCTGTGCCCAGGACGGAGTGCCCTCCCCAGTGCCCCTCTGTGCCCAGGAGGATGGAGAGCCCTTCCCAGTGCCCCTCTGTGCCCAGGAGGACGGAGTGCCCTCCCCAGTGCCCCTCTGTGCCCAGGACGGAGTGCCCTCCCCAGTGCCCCTCTGTGCCCAGGATGGAGTGCCCTCCCCAGTGCCCCTCTGTGCCCAGGAGGACGGAGTGCCCTCCCCAGTGCCCCTCTGTGCCCAGGACGGAGTGCCCTCCCCAGTGCCCCTCTGTGTCCAGGAGGACGGAGTGCCCTCCCCAGTGCCCCTCTGTGCCCAGGAGGACGGAGAGCCCTCCCCAGTGCCCCTCTGTGCCCAGGAGGTCAGAGTGCCCTCCCCAGTGCCCCTCTGTGCCCAGGAGGACGGAGTGCCCTCCCCAGTGCCCCTCTGTGCCCAGGAGGACGGAGTGCCCTCCCCAGTGCCCCTCTGTGCCCAGGAGGACGGAGTGCCCTCCCCAGTGCCCCTCTGTGCCCAGGACAGAGTGCCCTCCCCAGTGTCCCCTCTGTGCCCAGGAGGACGGAGAGCCCTCCCCAGTGCCCCTCTGTGCCCAGGAGGATGGAGAGCCCTTCCCAGTGCCCCCTCTGTGCCCAAGAGGTCAGAGTGCCCTCCCCAGTGCCCCCACTATGATGGGCAGAAGGGAAGGGTGGGGTGGAGCTTGAGTGACAGCCGTTGCTGCCCCTCCCCACTGCTGCGGTGCTGGGGTGGGCGGCTGGGGGTGCCCCCCAGTCTAAGGCTGCTCCCCCGCCTGTGCAGCGCCCGCACGTTTCTTACCCAAAGAAGACCAGGACGAAGAGGAGCCCGAGGAGCAGGGGCTGCAGGGGGCAGCGGTTTCCTGGAGAACAGCAGGGGGCGGCGATGAGCCCTCCCCCACCTGCCACCGCACCTGTCTTCCTGGTGCCCCCAGCAGGCAGCGGGGCACCCCAGCCCGGCCCCCGTGTCTCCCACCCCAGACCCCCGTGGCTCCCGCCCCAGACCCCCGTGGCTCCCGCCCCAGCTCCACGCCGCTCCCCTCCCACTACGCCGAGGGGGGAGCCATTTGTCCCCCAGCTCAGTGCCCGGGGCTCCTCCGGCCTCTCCAGGGCACCTGGAGCTCAGTGCCCAGGGCTCCTCCGGCCTCTCCAGGGCACCTGGAGCTCAGCGCCCAGGGCTCCTCCGGCTTCTCCAGGGCTCTGGGCCCTGCCCCCGCTCGCCTGCCCTGTGCCGTCCTTCAGCTCACTGCTGGGCTGGGGTGGGGGGTGGGGTGGGGAAGGGGGGTCGCCTGCTCTCAGGGTGGAGGTCGCCTGTGCCTGAGAGGCTTCTATGGGGGCCCAGCCCGGCTGCTGTCCCCAGGTCGGCCCCTTCCTAGGCACTGGGCGCTCCTGTCTCGGCGCCTGCTCCGTGTCTCCAGTACCTGAGCCCTGTGCCCTCGGAGCAATGGACTCCAGGAGCCCAGGAGCCCAGGAGCCCAGGAGCCCAGGAGCCCAGGAGCGGGGGTGGGGGGGTGGGGCGCTCTGAAGGAAACGTGTTTTCTTTTTTTTTTGACAGGCAGAGTGGACAGTGAGAGATAGGGAGACAGAGAGAAAGGTCTTCCTTTTTGCCGCTGGTTCACCCTCCAATGGCTGCTGCGGCCGGCGCACCGCACTGACCTGAAGCCAGGAGCCAGGTGCTTCTCCTGGTCTCCCATGCGGGTGCAGGGCCCAAGCACTTGGGCCATCCTCCACTGCCCTCCCGGGCCACAGCAGAGAGCTGGCCTGGAAGAGGAGCAACCAGGATAGAATCCGGTGCCCCGACCGGGACTAGAACCCGGTGTGCCGGCGCCGCAAGGCGGAGGATTAGACTGTTAAGCCACGGCGCCGGCCGGAAACGTGTTTTCTAAAAGGAAAATTGTAGAAGTGAAACTGACAGTGCGAGAACGGTGACTTGGTCAGCCCTGTCCTGACTGCCAGGGACAGGGCTGCCCTCCCCATGCATTCTGTGAACTCTTAGTACAGAGTTAGCGGTGTACAAAGTCCACTGAAAACGGGTCTGGGTGACACCTAAGAACGGAGCGGGAGGAGGCGGCGGTGGACGTCACCGCGTCCCCACGCCGTCATGGAGGAAAGGTTTCCGGGGGAGGCAGATCAGTGTGAGCAACCAGAGGACAGGATGGGGAGAATTTCGCTTTGAGTCTTGGACGCAGGAAAGCACGAGCGTGACAAACTTAAAACCCGGCCGGGGGCAGGCGCTGGGCCTGGGGCACCCGCACCCCGCGGCTCCTGAGCCCACGCTCCTGCCCGGGGCTCCTGGGGGCTCCCAGCTCCAGCCTCGCAGGCCTCTGGGGAGTGGGAGTTCTCTCCTGGTCTGTCTGCCTCTCCGCCCTCCTCTTCATCTCTCAAATCAAAACAACAAATTAAAGCCAGCGTTCTCCCAGCTCTGCCGTGTGTGGGGACCCGCAGGCTGGCCACCGTGGGAACCTCCTCCTCTACATGGTTTGCAGCAATCGGTGGACCACAAGGCCTGCGAAAACAGCCAGGTGAAGCAGAAGAAAACAACGGACTCTGCGTAAACCAGGAAGAAGCAGGTGAAGCAGATGGACTTTCGACCTGAGGCCGTTCGCGCCCTTCCGTCTGATTGGACGATAGCAGCGTAAAGGGCCGTTGGGCTCTGGGCGGGCGGCCCCTCCTCTTCTCCTCGCCCCACTTCCTTCTGCCCCCCACAAGTAAAAGTTCCTTGAGAACCGATGAACAGTGACCATGTCGTGACTACGCTGGACCCTCACTGGTGAGGGTCCGACAAATGGTGCCGTGACTCGGATAGTCGGACTGGTCGCTGGAAGCAGGAAAAAAAAAGAAAAAAAATTAGAACGTGCAGACACGGGCATCTAGGCGGTAAAGTCTAGGGTTGGTACCGGGAAAAAAAGGGATCCCTGACAACCAAGTTGTCTTAAAAAAAAGTAGCGGGGACACCGTGAAAGCGGTGAGTTAGAACAGGAACCATGGCGTGGGGTCGGGAGACAATGAGGGCAGCAGAGCGATCGCCTGGAGTCCCTAGGCCATGGCGCTGATGGACCCAGCTCTTCGTGATGACTCGGAGGAAATAGCAGCCCCCTTAGGTGAAGGGGCTGACGTACTAGAGGAGACGCAGAGAGAATCTCCATCTGGGCGCCTGGATGGAGACAGAGGACGGAGACAGGACCAACATGGGTCGGGACAGAGATAGGGAGGATGAGAGACCCCTCCTTCTGTACCCCCCTATCCGAACCAAGACTCTCCCCCCTCCGGAGGACTCCTCCACGAGAGAGACAAAAGGCGGGGGCTTCTCCCCGGAACCTCGAGAAAAACGGGCAGGAGGACGAGGCACTCCCCCTAAGTGGGAAGAATATCGCCATGTAAATCAGGCTTTCCCTGTGATACGGAGGCGCAGGGCAGCCGGGGATGGACCCCCCGGACCATAAACTGTAGAAGGAATTATAACAATCAGTACAATTATATGGACCACGTGCTAACTCTACTAAAGCGGTCCTAGACAACATAGGCACCAATGGACTAGTCCCAGAGGACTGGAGGAACCTAGCTAAGGCCGTGCTTGGTGGGGGAGACGTCCTCCTCTGGTCTGCAGCTTACAGAGAGCTCGCGAGGGCTCAGGCCCATGCTAACGCTAGGAGCGGTCAGCCAGCCTGGAACGAGGATAATGACGAACAGGCTCAGGCTGGTTGCCCTAATGAGGTTTTGAGGCAAGTGAGAGAACTAGCCCGGAGGGCATGGAAGGCCATTCCAAGGAACGGGCTAGGACAAAGATGTTCTAAGTGTGGAAAAGGTCACATGAAAAGGGAATGGACAGAACAGACAATCGGGAGGCCAATCAGGACTGTGTCCTCGATGCGGTAAAGGCAACCACCGGGCAAATGAGTGCTGTTCCCAGCCAGATAAGGCAGGCAATCCGCTCCTGTCGCCCACCAGATCAAGTGGCCAGAATAGTACATTCCAAAAAACGAGTGGCGGGCCCCCACACCCAGGAGCCCGAAAACTCAATGGGTGAGGGGACAAACCGTGGGAGGAGCAGGACCGTCTCAAAAGGACCGGCAAGCGTTCACTGCACAGAGCTGCGAGCCACCAACTATTTAGTATGAACACCTCCAATGGGAGTCCAGGCAATAGACGTGGAACCTCGGGAGCCCATGGCTGATAGCCACGGTTTAGGCCTCACTAGAGGAAGGCCTACAAATTCATTAAAGGGGTTAGTGGTTAACGGGGCTTATTCAGTTGCCTTGCTCGCAGCCCGTTGCTCAGCTGCTAATAATAAGCCCTGTAAAGGATGCTAGAGGTAATCAAGGAAAGCATTTTGCAGCCCTCACTATGACTCTTGGCGAGCGCCCACCATGGACTCTTATTATCAAAGGAAAGGTGATCAAGGGGCTGTTAGATACGGGCGCAGATGTTAGTATTATCTCCAAACAAGACTGGCCTCCTTCCTGGCCCCTCCAGGAAGGGATAACACCTTGGTAGGATTAGGCACCGCTGTTGCCCCATCCCGAAGCGCAAGTGCTAGACTGGAAAGATCAAGAAGGCACCACAGGCAAAGTACAGCCTGCCGTGTGTGCCATCCCTGTAACTATGGGGGAGGGATGTCAGAGCAACTTCATCTGCAGACCTGCTGTTGGCAGCCGCGAGAGAGGACACCCTTACCATGCTAGCCTCATGCTTGCAGACGGCGGGGTTACAAACTGCACCAGAGAAGATTCAAAAGGGCACCGTGGTCCAGTACCTAGGGCTGAGGTTAACACCAACCACAGCGGCTCCTTTAGATTTTGTCATATCCACCGCAGGACTTAGGAGGTTAAATGACTTCCAAAAATTATGTGGTAACTTAAACAGGTTATTCAACACTGTCTACAGTCCTTTGCCGCTTGGGGGTGCCCAAAATTATCAAAACAGATAACAGGCTAGCGTACACTTTGGCCCGTTTTGCTACATTCTTAAAAGAATTCGGCATAAAGCACGTTACAGGTATGCCCTATAATCCCCAAGGGCAGGCAATAGCTGAATAGACTCACCTGTACTTAAAACCTAATACACAAAAGGGGGAATAGGAGAACATGCGGTAGCTAATTGCGATGCATTGGCTATAGCTCTACATACTATAAATTTTTTGAACAGGAAAAAGTGTGGCAAACTGAGCTCATGGTGTTTGGTGATGCACCTGCAGTATTGTTTGAAGAATTGTTTTGTCTTAAGGAAAAGACGTTGCACGTGATTTGTACTGCAGCAAATCGGCAAAGCGACCCGAGTTGGAGATATTTGCAGGTGTTTTGAGTTATGTTCAAGGCTAACACCTAAGCTTTGTGTAGTGTAAATAAGAATGTTTTTGTATCCGTTTTTCCTTTGTACATGGCATTAACATTGTTACTTGAGGTCTTGCTTAATCACTTTTGTTGTCCTGAGGACTTGAATTTCAAATTTCCTTACACTGTTCATACAAAAACCATAAATATCTGCAGTGGTCCGACAGGCTATGCTTGCCATGGATCGCTCTGACCCTCAGCCGCAGATAAGCAGGTGGCGCGTCGCTGGGAGCCTAAGACAGGCACGACTCCACACCATAAAGAACGAAAAAGGGGGAGCTGTGGGGACCTGCAGGCTGGCCACCGTGGGAACCTCCTCCTCTACATGGTTTGCAGCAATCGGTCGACCACAAGGCCCACGAAAACAGCCAGGTGAAGCAGAGGAAAACAACGGACTCTGCGTAAACCAGGAAGAAGCAGGTGAAGCAGATGGACTTTCGACCTGAGGCCGGACGCGCCCTTCCGTCTGATTGGACGATAGCAGCGTAAAGGGCCGTTGGGCTCTGGGCGGGCGGCCCCTCCTCTTCTCCTCGCCCCACTTCCTTCTGTCCCCACAGGTAAAAGTTCCTCGAGAACCGATGGACAGTGACCGTGTCGTGACTACGCTGGACCCTCACTGGTGAGGGTCCGACAGCCGTGGAGGCCACGGAGGGAAGCGCACAGGTGGGGCGGCTCGGGGCAGCCAGGGCTGCCCTGGCGCTGGAGCGGGGCTGCGCCCTCCTGTGGACGCTTAATCCCCATGGGAGGCGCTCAGAGGGTGGGACCTGGATCCCGCCCTGGCCTTGGTGGGTGGCCCTGGCTGCCCGGGGTCACGGGGTCACCAGGGTGGAGCCCCAGTGGCTCAGCAGGGCGTTGCGGCCACGTGGGGAGGGGACCTGCGGACGGGGAGCTGCAAGCTGTGTCCCGGTCTCCGCCGCACCCTGATGTGTGGAGAAGTGGAGAAGCCTCGCTCGAAACCACCAGCACTCACACCTGCACCCCCGGGCCCCCTCACCCTCCTCCAGCACAGACACTCACACACATACACACTCACATATATACACACACATACACACTCACGCCTGCACCCCCGGGCCCCCTCACCCTCCTCCAGCACAGACACTCACACACAGACACACACACATACACACACATATACACACACTCACACACATACACACTCACACACATACACACTCACATATATACACACACTCACACATATACACACATACACATACATACACACTCACGCCTGCACCCCCGGGCCCCTCACCCTCCTCCAGCACAGACACTCACACACAGACACACACACACACACATACACACATACACACACACACTCACACACATATACACTCACGCCTGCACCCCCGGGCCCCCTCACCCTCCTCCAGCACAGACACTCACACACACACACACTCACATATATACACACTCACACACATATACACACATATATACACACTCACACACATACACACATACACACACACACTCACACACATACACACTCACGCCTGCACCCCCGGGCCCCTCACCCTCCTCCAGCACAGACACTCACACACAGACACACACACATATATACACACACTCACACATATACACACACATATATATACACACTCATACACATACACACATACACACACACATACACACATATACACACGCGCTCACATACACACACTCACACACATACACACTCACGCCTGCACCCCCGGGCCCCTCACCCTCCTCCAGCACAGACACACACATACACACACACACACATATATATACACACTCACACACATATACACTCACATATATACACACACTCACACATATACACACATACACACACACACACATATATATACACACTCACACACATATACACTCACATATATACACACACTCACACATATACACACACATATATATACACACACATACACACATATACACACACGCTCACATACACACACTCACACACATACACACTCACGCCTGCACCCCCGGGCCCCTCACCCTCCTCCAGCACAGACACTCACACACAGACACACACACACATATACACACACACTCACACACATACACACTCACGCCTGCACCCCCGGGCCCCTCACCCTCCTCCAGCACAGACACTCACACACAGACACACACACACATATACACACACACTCACACACATACACACTCACGCCTGCACCCCCGGGCCCCTCACCCTCCTCCAGCACAGACACACACAGACACACACACACATATACACATACACTCACACACATACACACTCACACACATACACACTCACGCCTGCGCCCCCAGGCCCCCTCACCCTCCTCCAGCACAGACACACATACACATACACACATACTCTCACACATATACATACACACACATACACACACACATATACACACTCACACACATACACACATATACACACACTCACACACATACACACTCACGCCTGCACCCCCGGGCCCCCTCACCCTCCTCCAGCACACACACACACATACACACATATACACATACACACGCCTGCACCCCCGGGCCCCTCACCCTCCTCCAGCACAGACACTCACACACATACACACTCACATATATACACACACTCACACATATACACACACATATATATACACACTCACACACATACACACATATACACACACATACACACATATACACACGCGCTCACATACACACACTCACACACATACACACTCACGCCTGCACCCCCGGGCCCCCTCACCCTCCTCCAGCACAGACACACATACACATGTACACATACTTACTCTCACACATATACATACACACACATACACACACATACACACTCACGCCTGCATCCCCGGGCCCCCTCACCCTCCTCCAGCACAGACACACACTCACTCTCACACACACATGTACACATACTTACACACTCACACACCCACACTCCACAGGTGTGGAAGGCTCTGGGGCCCCAGCAGCTCTGCCACGCCCACCACGCACTGCTCGCCCCCTGGTCCCCTCTGTCCTTGCCACCAGCTGACCCCTCAGCCACACCTGACAGTGTAGACGATGCTTCCTGGAGCTCCCCGAGCCTTCCCCCACCTTGGCTGGCTTCCCCGGCACCCTGCCCTCTGGCCCTCGCTCTTCCTCCTCCCGTGAGCCTTGGAGGCACAGGTGCGGCCCCACCACCTGCACGCACCGCCCAGAGCCTCCACCCTGTGCCCCAGCCCTGACCCCGGTGCAGCTCTGAATGTGGACACGCACCTGCCCACCACATCCCCCCGGAAGCACGCCAGCTTCACGGGACCACCCCCCGCCCCCAGTGGAGCGCCCTGAGACCTGGGGTCTCCTCGAGCTTCCTCTCCCTTGCGCCCCAAGTCCACCCCGGCAGCGGGCAGCGCGCCTCAGCTCCGCCTTCGAGACCTTTCCTGACTCAGAGCAGCAGGCAGGCTCGGCACCCACCCAGCACACACTTGTCCCATGAGCCGTGCGCAGCAGCCAGAGGTCCGAAGCGGCCCCGCGTCCATCCGGGGAGCCCCCGTGCCGGGGAGCACCGCCCAGCCTCCGGCGGAAGGCAGCGCTGCCCCGCGCCACCACACCCAGAACCCGGGTCCCGTCCCTTCTGCTGGGTCGGCAGCCCCTCCTACTCTGCCAGGCCCTGCCCCCGCCCCACAACCTCCCAGGTGGTCCCAGGCACATCCTGAGCCCTGTGCCTGGCTGCACAGCTGTGGCACCGGGCAGGGGACCGCCACAGCCTCCCCGGGGAAGGCACCCTGGGGAGTGGACTCTGCCTGGCACCGCGTCTCCCCCAGGCACAGAGCACCAGGTAATAAAGTCCTGGGTGGAATTTGACCCACCAGAGCTCAGGGAAGGGAGGAGGCAACGGCTTTTCCAGGGGCCACAGGTGGAATCGCTCACAGGCTTGGGCCGTGTGCCAGCAGAGGGAGAGGTTTTGCCCAGGGTGGTGCCGAGTCTGTGGGTCCACAGGGTCCTGCGCTCTGCTTTGCGGGGGACCAGCAGGGTCCCCAGGACCCGAGACTGCTGGTGCTCGAACCGGGGCAGGACCTGTGCAACGGGGGACAAGCTGACCGCCCTCCACGGGCCCTGCCTGTGGGATGTCAAACAGTGGGGTCGCCTGCGGTGCGCGTGGCTCAACCACGCGGAACTACGTGGGCTGGCCACACCTGTGGCTGCCACCTGTCTCCTGTGGGACACTTGGCATCAGAGCCAGAGCAGGCCCGTGGTGGACGCTACCAGGCCATCCCCAACCTTGGGGCTGGGGTCACCGCCCTCCGGGGGACAAGGACACCCCAGCCTCGCCCAGAGCCCAGGAGGCCATGGAGAGCAGGGGTCAACACAAACCCCAGGTGGCCATGGGCTACCTGGCCCTGGGGACACAGGACCTCCTGAGGTTGCGAGCACACACGCCACCCTGTCCTGCACTGTCCCAGGGGAGTCCACAGATGACTCGCTCTGTGATTCCGCAGCTGTTGCTCCCCTACGCCCACTTGGCTCTGAGCTCCGCGACTCTGCCACGTGACCCGCAGCCACTTCCTGTGCCTCCTTTGAGACCCGGAGAGCAGAGCCATTTACAGTGGAGCCCAGGGGTCCCTGGCCCTGCAGCCCCGGGGGCTGGGCCTGAGGGTCTGCATTGGGGGGAGAACAGGCTGGACCTGCCTCCTGCTGTGGACCACCCTGCCCTCCCCCCCACCCTCTCCTGCCCTCCCCCTTCCTCCCCACACCCTCTGGCCTGCCCCTCCCCCTTCCTCCCCACACCCTCTCCTGCCCTCCCCCACACATACACTCTCTCCTGCCCTCTCCCCACACCCTCTCCAGACCTCCCCCCTCCTCTCCTGCCCTCCCTCCCCCCCTCCCCCCCACCCCCACCCCCGCCCTGCCCTCCCTGGCTGCAGGATAACTGACCCCAGAGCACCGGGCAGCCCCAGGGGTGCCCTCTCCCCTCGGCCATCTCTTCCCCCACGCCCCTAGCTCCCCCAGCAGGTGCCTGCTTTCCGCCGGAGGCACCGGAGGCACCGTGGTCCTGGCTCTTGCGGGGCCGAGGTCATAAGAGGAGGAGACCCCAGCTGACCGCTGGCTCTGTCCTCTGTGCCCTCACGGCCAGGGGTGGGGGCCGTCCAGGGGGCAGGCGACAGGGGACAGGCACTGCCCTCCCAGCAGGACGTCTCGGCCAAGGGTCCGCCCCCTGCCCTAACTCGGCCACGGCCGCGTCCTGCCTTCCACCGCCTCCTCCCTTCGCAGACCCCGCCCCACACAGCAGCCCCCAGACTCCCGGGCTCTGCCCACTGTCCTGGCCAGGCCCCCTCTGAGCCTCCGGCTGGAGCAGCTGTTGAGACGGTCAGACTCCGCGAAGGGCACCACAGCCCAGCTCCGGGGCCCACGCCACTCCCGCTCACCTCGGCCGTCCATGGCTGCTCAGGGCCCTGCAGGCCGGGGTCCGGAGGCGGAGGCAGAGGCCACGGGAGGCGGAGGTCGGCCCAGCCGGCGCTGACTCGGAGCCAGATCCACCTGCAGGGAGAAGCTGGCTCCTTCCCCACCTGTGCCTCCTGGGCGGGTTTCTGATTTGCCCAGGATTGGCTGGGCAGCCGGCCAGGTCCACGGCCAGGACAGGAAGCCAGGAGCCCAGCAGTGCCCGGGCTCAGGAGAGCTCTCGCCACAGCACACACCTCAGGTCCTGGAGGGGCCCACGCCCTGCCCTTTGACAGCCCCCAAAGCCCGGGGATTCCACACCCACCCCATCACCCTCTCCAGCTTTGGCTCCCGCCCTGGGACCTCATCTACCCACCCCACCCCGCCCAGGCCCCCGTGTCCTCTGCAGGCAAAGCGCCTGGTCCCTGAGGAGGAGCTTGGGTGAAGGCCCCAGCCGGGGCTGCTCCTGAGGTCGTCCCCGCGTGCCCACAGCCCCCAGGGAGAGGAGGAGGGGGCAGCCCTCTCGGCTCCTCCCCCAGCCCATGCTCCCTGGTTGGGCTCCCACCTGACAGAGGGAGAGGGGAGGGGCCAACCCAGGGAGGAGCTGGAAGCTTGGACCCAGGACCCCCCAGTGTCATCTTGCAGCCCGACAACCTCTGCTCTCCCATCCCCACCCTCTGCTCCCATCCAGCCTGGTGCTACCTCTGGTGCCGCAGGCGCTGGGGATGGAGAGGCCCCCCTGCCCACACAGCATCCCAGGGACCCTGGCCCTCGTCTCCAAATCTGGGAGAGCAGAGCCAGGTCCACGGAGGCCCCTTGGCCCGGCCGCATTGCAGCAGGGGAAGCTCAATGAGGAACCGGTGTCACCACACCTCATAGCATACACAGAACTAACACAAAATACAAAAGCCAAATTGGTAAAGTCTCACAGAAAACAGAGACGTTCTTGACGTTGGTCTGGTGATGATTTCATAGACCAAAAAAAGGGTGAGCCACACCGCATCTAAATTAAAGAATTGTAAATCAAGACACTACGGGGCCGGCGCTGTTGTGGCCATGTGGGGAGAGCTCTCACTGTCAGTCACTCTGCCTTACAAACAAATTACTTTTTCTTTCTTTCTTTCTTTTTTTTTTTTTTTGACAGGCAGAGTGGACAGTGAGAGAGAGAGAGAGAGAGAGACAGAGAGAAAGGTCTTCCTTTGCCGTTGGTTCACCCTCCAATGGCCGCTGCGGCCGGCGCACCGCGCTGATCCGAAGCCAGGAGCCAGGTGCTTCTCCTGGTCTCCCATGGGGTGCAGGGCCCAAGGACTTGGGCCATCCTCCACTGCACTCCCTGGCCACAGCAGAGAGCTGGCCTGGAAGAGGGGCAACCGGGACAGGATCGGTGCCCCGACCGGGACTAGAACCCGGTGTGCCGGCGCCGCAAGGCGGAGGATTAGCCTAGTGAGCCGCGGCGCCTGCACAAATTACTTTTTCAAAAACTCAATAGACACCACTTCACAGCGGCTAGGATGGCCATATTAGTAAAAAAGGAACCAAAATGAGCCTGTGTGGGTGGAGGTGTGGAGACCAGAACTCTCCATGGTGCTGAGGGGCTGTAAAATGGACAGCCCCTGCGCAAAGCTGCTCAGGGCTGCTCCACGCCCTCGGGGCTCCTCCACGGTCTCGGGGCTGCTCCACGGCTCGGCTCGGGGCTGCTCCACGCCCTCGGGGCTCCTCCACGGCCTCGGGGCTGCTCCACGGTCTGGGGCTCCTCCACGGCCTCGGGGCTCCTCCACGGCCTTGGGGCTGCTCCACAGCCTCGGTGCGGCTGCCCCACAACGCAGCAGTCCCCTCCCTGCTCTGTGCCCTGAGGAAGGAGACCGCAGCCCAGGTAAGTCTGTGGGCGCAGGCTCTCGGCCCTCGTTCCCGGCCCAGAGTGACGCCGCCGTGTTCTGTCCACACAGAGACCATTCCACAGCCACACACGGGGTCGAGAGCTGGCCCTGCCGGGAGTCGGGTGAGCCCAGGAACGGGAGGCTGGGGAAGGAAGGCAGATGCGAGACCAGCACCGCCCGAGCCCACGCGTGTGAAACCCCAGGACAGAGCCCCGGGCATGGACACAGCTGGGAGCTGCCAGGGGCGGGAGGGCGGGGGCAGTGACCACCCGATGGCTCTCCTAGTGATGCAAGCGCTCAGGAGCCGGGCGGTGCCGGCTCACAGCCCTCGGCTGCTCCGGAGCCGGGCGGTGCCGGCTCACAGCCCTCGGTTTGCACCGTTCCTGCATCAGCTTCAGGCCGTGTGCGTGTCAGCTTAGTAGCCGGACCTAAGACCCCTGGCCCCTGACGGCGCTTGATGAGTGCATAAAAGATGTTTCTTCGCTCCTGCCCCTCAGCCGAGACGCCCGTTCTGGGGTCTTGGGTTGCCTTGGCCTTGGTCGGGCCTGGGGTGAGGGTAAAGGTGGGTCTGTGTGTTCTTCCCCACCTGCTGCCCAGCCTGGGGGGCTGCTGTGAGCACACGTGGGGGCCGGGAGCCGAGACAGGGAGGGCAACACGTGGCTGACAGGAGAGGCAGGGCCAGCGCCAACGTGACTCACCTGGGACAAGGTCCCGGACGCTGGGCACAGCAGGTGTGGCACAGGCAGCCCCAGATGGAATCCCGGAAGCTCCCTGGGCCCCGCCCCAGGCCCACGGGACTAGCCAGGAGCCCAAGCTGAACAGTCACCACCCATCAGCAGCACCTGCCCCTCCCCCCACAGCCCCCCTCCCGGTCAGACACGTGGGCCCCACCCACCCTGGCCCTGGGCTTGGCTCCAGCAAGTAAAACAGGAGCCTTCCTTGTCCTCCTCCACCAGGACCTCCACCCTGCGCCCGCCCAGGACCTGGGGCCTTAGACCTTAAGTCCCTTTGCCGGGCACAGCCGGCCAGACCCTTAGAGCCCTCTCCAGGGCCCCGCCAGCCAGCCCCGCCCAGGAAGCCCACCTCGGCCCTGCCGGCCGGCCCCTGCTTGATGCCCACACTCTCCCAGGCAGCTTCCCTGGCACCCTCGAGCCTGTTCTGGGAGCTGTGCCTCGGTTTCCCCAGGGTGTCCTGAGCATTCCCCACAGAAGCCCTGACCCGGCGCTGAATGGTGCTTTGTCCCCTCTGGACTGTGAGGGCCCTGGGCAGGGGTGAGACTGGGGTTCTGTGCCGTGGGCGAGGCAGGGGTCAGGAAGGGACAAGCACCGCCCAGCCCCATCACCTTCCCTGGGCCGTGCACCCCTCTCCTGGTGCGGCTGAGCCTCACTTCCCATCAGGCACCTGGTGCCGCGACACTGGCCTGGAGACCCCAGGAGCCCTGCAGCCCCACCCACCCGCCTCCTCGGGCTCTGCACTCAGGCCCCGCCCCAGCCCATCCCCCCGCACAGGGGACCCACAGCCTGGGTGGGGACAACTCTCTCTGTTCCATTCCTTGCCTCTCAATACATTCTGCTCTCCTGTTACCTCTGTCTACACCTTCCAGTGGACTCCCACACAAGGCAAGACCAGGACCTGGATGAAGCCCGGGGGGGTCTCTCCAAGCCCAGCCAGGGCTCCCCATCCCCGCAACAGCCGGACCAGGATCTGGGGCGTAAATGTTTGCATATTCAGTGGCTACTCTGGTGGCCTATGGCGTGTCCCAGGCTCGGGGAGACGCTAGGAACAGTGCTGGACAAGGTCCCCTCACTCAGTGCTCTCTGCCCACACTCCCCAGAGCCACTCCCCTGCCTCGTCCCCAGGGCCACTCCACCCGCCACTCCCCTGCCTTGTCCCCAGGGCCACTCCACCTGCCACTCCCCTGCCTCGTCCCCAGGGCCACTCCCCCGCCACTCCCCTGCCTCGTCCCCAGGCCACTCCCCTGCCACTCCCCTGCCTTGTCCCCAGGGCACTCCCCTGCCTCATCCCCAGGGCCACTCCCCCGCCACTCCCCTGCCTTGTCCCCAGGGCCACTCCCCCGCCACTCCCCTGCCTTGTCCCCAGGGCCACTCCCCTGCCTCATCCCCAGGGCCACTCCCCCGCCACTCCCCTGCCTTGTCCCCAGGGCCACTCCCCTGCCACTCCCCTGCCTTGTCCCCAGGGCCACTCCCCTGCCACTCCCCTGCCTTATCCCCAGGGCCACTCCCCCGCCACTCCCCTGCCTTGTCCCCAGGGCCACTCCCCTGCCACTCCCCTGCCTTGTCCCCAGGGCCACTCCACCCGCCACTCCCTGCCTTGTCCCCAGGGCCACTCCCCTGCCACTCCCCTGCCTTGTCCCCAGGGCCACTCCCCTGCCTCATCCCCAGGGCCACTCCACCCGCCACTCCCCTGCCTTGTCCCCAGGGCCACTCCCCCTGCCACTCCCCTGCCTTGTCCCCAGGGCCACTCCCCCGCCACTCCCCTGCCTTGTCCCCAGGGCCACTCCCCCGTCTTTTCCCTCTCAAGGGGACCACCCAGCCCCACTTTAGCCTGAGAGACCCCAGGCTCACTAGGCTAATCCTCCGCCTGTGGCACTGGCACCCCAGGTTCTAGTCCCGGTTGGGGCTCCAGATTCTGTCCCGGTTGCCCTTCTTCCAGTCCAGCTCTCTGCTGTGGCCCGGGAGTGCAGTGGAGGATGGCCCAAGTGCTTGGGCCCTGCACCCCATGGGAGACCAGAAGAAGCACCTGGCTCCTGGCTTCGGATCGGCACAGCGCCAGCCGTAGCGGCCATTAGGGGAGTGAGCCAACGGAAGGAAGACTTTGTCTCTCTCTCACTGTCTAACTCTACCTGTCAAAAAAAAAAAAAAAAAAAGTGGTGGTGGGAGTTTCTGTAAGAGAGCACCCCAAACTGGGCAGCCTGCGATTCCCAAGGAAGAACCAGGGCGGTGGCATTGAAAAGGGGGCCCTACAGAGGGCAGGGGAGGGAGAGGGAGAGTGGGGGGACGGAGTGGGAGAGAGAGAGGGAGGGGGAGAGATACAGGGGGAGGAGGGAGAGAGAGAGAGAGAGAGGGAGGGGGAGAGAGAGGGAGAGGGAGAGGGAGAGGGGGGAGAGAGGGAGAGTGGGGAGAGGGAGAGGGAGAGGGAGAGATACGGGCGGGGGAGAGCAAGAGAGAGGGAGAGAGAGAGGGAGGGAGAGATACGGGGGCAGAGCGAGAGAGAGAGAGAGAGAGAGAGAGAGAGAGAGAGAGGGAGAGGGAGAGGGAGAGGGGCATTGAGAGGGTCTCTCTACAGGGGCAGCCAGCCACGCCCAGGCCTGTCCCGGCCAGGGCCGGGGTGGGGGCTGAGTGTGGAGTTTGGCTCAGGAGAGGGGCAGTTTGCAATCACTGTTTGGGGCAAAACAAAGCCCACTCGGGGTGGGCAGCTGGCGGCCACCCCTCCACAGTCTGCACCGCGTTCTTGGCTTGATTTTCTTTCAGTCTGGACACAGAAAGGAATCAGCGGGATGGGGGCCCTGCGCCCTGCTCGGCGGGGGGGTTCCCCGCCAGCCCCCTGCGCCCAGAAGCGTCTCCATTGTCTCAGCTCCACCCAGGGGTCCAGGGAGAAGACCCCACCCCCCATCCCCAGCCAGAGGATGGCCCCCCAGAATCTGCACTCCACACCTTACAGTGGGGGAGGGGGCCGCCAAGGCCCATCCCACCCCACCCCGACCTCTGGTCACCCCACTCCTGTCCCCTGCGCCACACCTTCCTCCCCTCCCATCCAGCCCAGCTTCCCAGCCCCCCAAGCACCCAGCCTGGGATTTGCTCTGGGATCTAGAGGTGGGCACTGCTCCTCAGCCGCCACCCCCCCCGACAGGCCCCCACCACAGCATCCCTGGGGCCCCGAAACCCTGTGGAAAACAGGACATTCCTGCCCCCACTTCCTGGCTGGGAGGAAGCAATGCCCTGCCCCCAGAGAGTGACCCCCAGGAACCTGCTGGTGGTCCCGGCCCCTCTCCTGCTCCCCAGCTCGGGCCAGGGCTCCTGAAGACCCCTCACTGCTGCTCAATTTGTTTGATCGTTTAAGACCCACTCCAAGTAAGAAGTGTGCACACTCTGTCCCTGCCCCGAGCCTCAGTGCCGAGTCCCACTCTGGAAACCATCACTCAGCTTTGACTTTTGCCTCGAGCCCTCCAGTATCTGCGCCTGTGTTCGAATCACGTCCGTGTGCCTCCTTTCTTTTTCCTTATCTGTGGTTTTAGCTAATTACTCGGCAGGCAGGCAGCGCGGAAACGTGTTGGTGGTCCTGCCTTCCTCGGACGCCAGCCCGCGGCTGCTCGGCGCAGGTGCAGGGCTCCGCAGTCAGTGTTCTTTCCAATCCAACTGCAGATTCCACAAAGACGGCCGGCCGGCCGGTCCCCAAATGCCCACAACAGCCAGGACCGGTCCAGGTTAAAGCCAGGACCTAGGAACGCCGTCGGGGTCCCCCAGGTGGACGGCAGAAACCCAAGCCGCTGAGTCACGTATTTCCGGGACGTGGGGCAGCAGGGGGGGCTGGAGTCAGGGGCTCCGGTCGCGTGCCCCCAAGGGGGTGCCTTAGCGGCTGTGTAAATGTCCGCCCTGGGGTCATGGGCTTAATAATTGATGTGTTCACTTTTCATTTTCTGTGCGTTTATCAGTAATTTGTCCCTCTCAATTTGATCATACCCCCAGGCGGATTCATCGT
>NW_026909250.1:0-94187 GCF_033115175.1 Lepus europaeus
TTTGCCCCGGAGCCTGCCAGACCCCTGCCCCAGAGGCGGTGCCCTGCTGAGTCCCCGAGCGCCTCCTGAGTTCCTGCCACCACCTTGGGCCGGGATGAGTGCCACCTTGTGCGTAGAAAGCCCTGCACACAGGCAAGAAGCCCCCAGGCCCGCGGGCGCGGCCCGACCATGGAGCCCCCTGGCTGGCTGCAGCCACAGGGAACGGGGGTACTGAGTTGGCAGCCCCCATTCCCGAAGCATCCACGGCAGTTCCCCGAAGGGCTGACACCGGCTGCGCCTCAGCAGCCAGACAACCTCCCTCCCTCTGGTCGGGCACTGCAAGCCACACAGCCACTTGTGTCCCCTGTGTCCCTGGATGGCCGCAGCGCGTTTTGGTTTTGGCGGCGGACGGGCCCCTCTCGGCTTCCGTAGTCCATTTGCCCCCGGAGCCTACCAGACCCTGGCCCCAGGGGCGGGCCCTGCTGAGTCCCCGAGCGCCTCCTGGGTTCCTGCCACCACCTTGGGCGGGAATGAGGTGCCACCTTGTGCGTAGAAGCCCTGCACACAGGCAAGAAGCCCCCAGGCCCGCAGGGCGCGCCGACCCTGGGAGCCCCCTGGCTGGCTGCAGCCACAGGGAACGGGGGTTCTGAGTTGGCAGCCCCCATTCCGAAGCATCCACGGGCGTTTCCCCGAAGGCTGACACCAGGCTGTGCCTCTGCAGCCAGACAACCTCCCTCCCTCTGGTCGGGCACTGCAAGCCACTCAGCCACTTGTGTCCCCTGTGTCCCTGGATGGGCCGCAGCGCGTTTTGGGTTTGGCAGCGGACGGGCCCCTCTCGGCTTCCGTAGTCCATTTGCACCCCAGAGCCTGCCAGAACCCTGGCCCCAGGGGCGGGCCCTGCTGAGTCCCCGAGCGCCTCCTGGGTTTCTGCCACCACCCTTGGGCCGGATGAGGTGCCACCTTGTGCGTAGAAGCCCTGCACACAGGCAAGAAGCCCCCAGGCCCGCGGGCGCGCCCGACCCTGGAGCCCCCTGGCTGGCTGCAGCCACGTGAACGGGGGTTCTGAGTTGGCAGCCCCCATTCCCGAAGCATCCATGGGCAGTTCCCGAAGGGCTGACACCGGCTGCGCCTCAGCAGCCAGACAACCTCCCTCCTCTGGTCGGGCACTGCAAGCCACACAGCACTTGTGTCCCCTTTGTCCCTGGAGGCCGCAGCGTGTTTTGGTTTTGGCGCGGACGGGCCCTCTCGGCTTCCGTAGGTCCATTTGCCCCGGAGCCTGCCAGACCCCTTGCCCCCAGGGGCGGGCCCTGCTGAGTCCCCTGAGTGCCTCTGAGTTCCTGCCACCACCCTTGGGCCGGGATGAAGTGCCACCTTGTGCATAGAAGCCCTGCACACAGGCAAGAAGCCCCCCAGGCCCGCGGGCGCGCCCGACCCTGGAGCCCCCTGGCTGAGCTGCAGCCACAGGGAACGGGGGTTCTGAGTTGGCAGCCCCCATTCCCGAAGCATCCACGGGCAGTTCCCCGAAGGGCTGACACCGGCTGCGCCTCAGCAGCCAGACAACCTCCCTCCCTCTGGTCGGGCACTGCAAGCCACACAGCCACTTGTGTCCCCTGTGTCCCTGGAGGCCGCAGCGCGTTTTGGGTTTTGGCGCGGACGGGCCCCTCTCGGCTTCCGTAGTCCATTTGCCCCGGAGCCTAGCCAGACCCCTTGCCCCAGGGGCGGCCCTGCTGAGTCCCTGAGTGCCTCCTGAGGTTCCTGCCACCACCCTTGGGCCGGGATGTGGTGCCACCTTGTGCGTAGAAGCCTGCACACAGGCAAGAAGCCCCCCAGGCCGCGGGGCGCGCCCGACCCTGGAGCCCCCTGGCTGGCTGCAGCCACAGGGAACGGGGGTTCTGAGTTGGCAGCCCCCATTCCCGAAGCATCCACGGGCAGTTCCCCGAAGGGCTGACACCGGCTACGCTCAGCAGCCAGACAACCTCCCTCCCTCTGGTCGGGCACTGCAAGCCACACAGCCACTTGTGTCCCCTTTGTCCCTGGAGGCCGCAGCGCGTTTTGGGTTTTGGCGCGGACGGGCCCCTCTCGGCTTCCGTAGTCCATTTGCCCCGGAGCCTGCCAGACCCTGGCCCCAGAGGCGGGCCCTGCTGAGTCCCCGAGCGCCTCCTGAGTTCCTGCCACCACCCTTGGGCCGGGATGAGGTGCCACCTTGTGCGTAGAAGCCCTGCACACAGGCAAGAAGCCCCCCAGGCCCGCGGGCGCGCCCGACCCTGGAGCCCCCTGGCTGGCTGCAGCCACAGGGAACGGGGTTCTGAGTTGGCAGCCCCATTCCCGAAGCATCCACGGGCAGTTCCCCGAAGGGCTGACACCGCTGCGCCTCAGCAGCCAGACAACCTCCCTCCCTCTGGTCGGGCACTGCAAGCCACACAGCCACTTGTGTCCCCTCTGTCCCTGGAGCCGCAGGCGCGTTTTGGGTTTGGCGCGGACGGGCCCCTCTCGGCTTCCGTAGTCCATTTGCCCCGGAGCCTGCCAGACCCCTGGCCCCAGAGGCGGGCCCTGCTGAGTCCCCGAGCGCTCCTAGAGTTCCTGCCACCACCCTTGGGCCGGGATGAGGTGCCACCTTGTGCGTAGAAGCCCTGCACACAGGCAAGAAGCCCCCCAGGCCCGCGGGCGCGCCCGACCCTGGAGCCCCCTGGCGGCTAAGCCACAGGGAACGGGGGGGTACTGAGTTGGCAGCCCCCATTCCCGAAGCATCCACGGGCAGTTCCCCGAAGGGCTGACACCGGCTGCGCCTCAGCAGCCAGACAACCTCCCTCCCTCTGGTCGGGCACTGCAAGCCACACAGCCACTTGTGTCCCCTGTGTCCCTGGAGCCGCAGCGCGTTTTGGTTTTGGCGCGGACGGGCCCCTCTCGGCTTCCGTAGGTCCATTTGCCCTGGAGCCTGCCAGACCCCTTGCCCCAGGGGCGGGCCCTGCTGAGTCCCTGAGTGCCTCCTGAGTTCTGCCACCACCCTTGGGCCGGGATGTGGTGCCACCTTGTGCGTAGAGCCCTGCACACAGGCAAGAAGCCCCCCAGGCCCGCGGGCGCGCCCGACCCTGGAGCCCCCTGGCTGGCTGCAGCCACAGGGAACGGGGGTTCTGAGTTGGCAGCCCCATTCCCGAAGCATCCACGGGCAGTTCCCCGAAGGGCTGACACCAGCTGACGCCTCAGCAGCCAGACAACCTCCCTCCCTCTGGTCGGGCACTGCAAGCCACACAGCCACTTGTGTCCCCTGTGTCCCTGGAGGCCGCAGCGCGTTTTTGGTTTGGCGCGGACGGGCCCCTCTCGGCTTCCGTAGTCCATTTGCCCCGGAGCCTGCCAGACCCCTGGCCCCAGGGGCGGGCCCTGCTGAGTCCCTGAGTGCCTCCTGAGTTCCTGCCACCACCCTTGGGCCGGGATGTGGTGCCACCTTGTGCGTAGAAGCCCTGCACACAGGCAAGAAGCCCCCCAGGCCCGCGGGCGCGCCGACCCTGGAGCCCCCTGGCTGGCTGCAGCACAGGGAACGGGGGTTCTGAGTTGGCAGCCCCCATTCCGAAGCATCCACGGGCAGTTCCCCGAAGGGCTGACACCGGCTGCGCCTCAGCAGCCAGACAACCTCCCTCCCTCTGGTCGGGCACTGCAAGCCACACAGCCACTTGTGTCCCCTTTGTCCCTGGAGGCCGCAGCGCGTTTTGGGTTTTGGCGCGGACGGGCCCCTCTCGGCTTCCGTAGTCCATTTGCCCCGGAGCCTGCCAGACCCCTGGCCCCAGAGGCGGGCCCTGCTGAGTCCCCGACGCCTCCTGAGTTCCTGCCACCACCTTGGGCCGGGATGTGTTGCACCTTGTGCGTAGAAGCCCTGCACACAGGCAAGAAGCCCCCCAGGCCCGCCGGGGCGCGCCCGACCCTGGAGCCCCCTGGCTGGCTGCAGCCACAGGGAACGGGGGTACTGAGTTGCAGCCCCCATTCCCGAAGCATCCACGGGCAGTTCCCCGAAGGGCTGACACCGGCTGCGCCTCAGCAGCCAGACAACCTCCCTCCCTCTGGTCGGGTACTGCAAGCCACACAGCCACTTGTGTCCCCTGTGTCCCTGGAGGCCGCAGCGCGTTTTGGGTTTGGCGCGGACGGGCCCTCTCGGCTTCCGTAGTCCATTTGCCCGGGAGCCTGCCAGACCCCTGGCCCCAGGGGCGGGCCCTGCTGAGTCCCCGAGCGCCTCCTGGGTTCCTGCCACCACCCTTGGGCCGGGATGAGGTGCCACCTTGTGCGTAGAAGCCCTGCACACAGGCAAGAAGCCCCCAGGCCCGCGGGCGCGCCGACCCTGGAGCCCCCTGGCTGGCTGCAGCCACAGGGAACGGGGGTTCTGAGTTGGCAGCCCCCATTCCCGAAGCATCCACGGGCAGTTCCCCGAAGGGCTGACACCGGCTGCGCCTCAGCAGCCAGACAACCTCCCTCCCTCTGGTCGGGCACTGCAAGCCACACAGCCACTTGTGTCCCCTGTGTCCCTGGAGGCCGCAGCGCGTTTGGGTTTTGGCGCGGACGGGCCCCTCTCGGCTTCCGTAGTCCATTTGCCCCGGAGCCTACCAGACCCCTGGCCCCAGGGGCGGGCCCTGCTGAGTCCCCGAGCGCCTCCTGGGTTCCTGCCACCACCCTTGGGCCGGGATGAGGTGCCACCTTGTGCGTAGAAGCCTTGCACACAGGCAAGAAGCCCCCCAGGCCCGCGGGCGTTCCCGAACCTGGAGCCCCTGGCTGGCTGCAGCCACAGGGAACGGGGGTTCTGAGTTGGCAGCCCCCATTCCCGAAGCATCCACGGGCAGTTCCCCGAAGGGCTGACACCGCTGTGCCTCTGCAGCCAGACAACCTCCTCCCTCTGGTCGGGCACTGCAAGCCACACAGCCACTTGTGTCCCCTGTGTCCCTGGAGGCCGCAGCGCGTTTTGGGTTTTGGCGCGGACGGGCCCCTCTCGGCTTCCGTAGTCCATTTGCCCCCAGAGCCTGCAGAACCCTGGCCCAGGGGCGGGCCCTGCTGAGTCCCCGAGCGCCTCCTGGGTTCCTGCCACCACCCTTGGGCCGGGATGAGGTGCCACCTTGTGCGTAGAAGCCTGCACACAGGCAAGAAGCCCCCCAGGCCCGCGGGCGCGCCCGACCCTGGAGCCCCCTGGCTGGCTGCAGCCACAGGGAACGGGGGTTCTGAGTTGGCAGCCCCCATTCCCGAAGCATCCATGGGCAGTTCCCCGAAGGGCTGACACCGGCTGCGCCTCAGCAGCCAGACAACCTCCCTCCCTCTGGTCGGGCACTGCAAGCCACACAGCCACTTGTGTCCCCTGTGTCCCTGGAGGCCGCAGCGCGTTTTGGGTTTTGGCGCGGACGGGCCCCTCTCGGTTTCCGTAGTCCATTTGCCCGGAGCCTGCCAGACCCCTTGCCCCAGGGGCGGGCCCTGCTGAGTCCCCGAGTGCCTCCTGAGTTCCTGCCACCACCCTTGGGCCGGGATGTGGTGCCACCTTGTGCGTAGAAGCCCTGCACACAGGCAAGAAGCCCCCCAGGCCCGCTGGCGCGCCCGACCCTGGAGCCCCTGGCTGGCTGCAGCCACAGGGAACGGGGGTTCTGAGTTGGCAGCCCCCATTCCCGAAGCATCCACGGGCAGTTCCCCGAAGGGCTGACACCGGCTGCGCCTCAGCAGCCAGACAACCTCCCTCCCTCTGGTCGGGCACTGCAAGCCACACAGCCACTTGTGTCCCCTTTGTCCCTGGAGGCCACAGCGCGTTTTGGGTTTTGGCGCGGACGGGCCCCTCTCGGCTTCCGTAGTCCATTTGCCCCGGAGCCTGCCAGACCCCTGGCCCCAGAGGCGGGCCCTGCTGAGTCCCGGAGCGCCTCCTGAGTTCCTGCCACCACCCTTGGGCCGGGATGTGTGCCAACTTGTGCGTAGAAGCCCTGCACACAGGCAAGAAGCCCCCCAGGCCCGCGGGCGCGCCCGACCCTGGAGCCCCCTGGCTGGCTGCAGCCACAGGGAACGGGGGTACTGAGTTGGTAGCCCCCATTCCCGAAGCATCCACGGGCAGTTCCCCGAAGGGCTGACACCGGCTGCGCCTCAGCAGCCAGACAACCTCCCTCCCTCTGGTCGGGCACTGCAAGCCACACAGCCACTTGTGTCCCCTGTGTCCCTGGAGGCCGCAGCGCGTTTTGGGTTTTGGCGCGGACGGGCCCCTCTCGGCTTCCGTAGTCCATTTGCCCCCGGAGCCTACCAGACCCCTGGCCCCAGGGGCGGGCCCTGCTGAGTCCCCGAGCGCCTCCTGGGTTCCTGCCACCACCCTTGGGCCGGGATGAGGTGCCACCTTGTGCGTAGAAGCCCTGCACACAGGCAAGAAGCCCCCAAGCCCGCGGGCGCGCCCGACCCTGGAGCCCCCTGGCTGGCTGCAGCCACAGGGAACGGGGGTTCTGAGTTGGCAGCCCCCATTCCCGAAGCATCCACGGGCAGTTCCCCGAAGGGCTGACACCGGCTGTGCCTCTGCAGCCAGACAACCTCCCTCCCTCTGGTCGGGCACTGCAAGCCACACAGCCACTTGTGTCCCCTGTGTCCCTGGAGGCCGCAGCGCGTTTTGGGTTTTGGCGCGGACGGGCCCCTCTCGGCTTCCGTAGTCCATTTGCCCCCAGAGCCTGCCAGAACCCTGGCCCCAGGGGCGGGCCCTGCTGAGTCCCCGAGCGCCTCCTGGGTTCCTGCCACCACCCTTGGGCCGGGATGAGGTGCCACCTTGTGCGTAGAAGCCCTGCACACAGGCAAGAAGCCCCCCAGGCCCGCGGGCGCGCCCGACCCTGGAGCCCCCTGGCTGGCTGCAGCCACAGGGAACGGGGGTTCTGAGTTGGCAGCCCCCATTCCCGAAGCATCCATGGGCAGTTCCCCGAAGGGCTGACACCGGCTGCGCCTCAGCAGCCAGACAACCTCCCTCCCTCTGGTCGGGCACTGCAAGCCACACAGCCACTTGTGTCCCCTTTGTCCCTGGAGGCCGCAGCGCGTTTTGGGTTTTGGCGCGGACGGGCCCCTCTCGGCTTCCGTAGTCCATTTGCCCCGGAGCCTGCCAGACCCCTTGCCCCAGGGGCGGGCCCTGCTGAGTCCCTGAGTGCCTCCTGAGTTCCTGCCACCACCCTTGGGCCGGGATGAAGTGCCACCTTGTGCATAGAAGCCCTGCACACAGGCAAGAAGCCCCCCAGGCCCGCGGGCGCGCCCGACCCTGGAGCCCCCTGGCTGGCTGCAGCCACAGGGAACGGGGGTTCTGAGTTGGCAGCCCCCATTCCCGAAGCATCCACGGGCAGTTCCCCGAAGGGCTGACACCGGCTGCGCCTCAGCAGCCAGACAACCTCCCTCCCTCTGGTCGGGCACTGCAAGCCACACAGCCACTTGTGTCCCCTGTGTCCCTGGAGGCCGCAGCGCGTTTTGGGTTTTGGCGCGGACGGGCCCCTCTCGGCTTCCGTAGTCCATTTGCCCCGGAGCCTGCCAGACCCCTTGCCCCAGGGGCGGCCCTGCTGAGTCCCTGAGTGCCTCCTGAGTTCCTGCCACCACCCTTGGGCCGGGATGTGGTGCCACCTTGTGCGTAGAAGCCCTGCACACAGGCAAGAAGCCCCCCAGGCCCGCGGGCGCGCCCGACCCTGGAGCCCCCTGGCTGGCTGCAGCCACAGGGAACGGGGGTTCTGAGTTGGCAGCCCCCATTCCCGAAGCATCCACGGGCAGTTCCCCGAAGGGCTGACACCGGCTGCGCCTCAGCAGCCAGACAACCTCCCTCCCTCTGGTCGGGCACTGCAAGCCACACAGCCACTTGTGTCCCCTTTGTCCCTGGAGGCCGCAGCGCGTTTTGGGTTTTGGCGCGGACGGGCCCCTCTCGGCTTCCGTAGTCCATTTGCCCCGGAGCCTGCCAGACCCCTGGCCCCAGAGGCGGGCCCTGCTGAGTCCCCGAGCGCCTCCTGAGTTCCTGCCACCACCCTTGGGCCGGGATGAGGTGCCACCTTGTGCGTAGAAGCCCTGCACACAGGCAAGAAGCCCCCCAGGCCCGCGGGCGCGCCCGACCCTGGAGCCCCCTGGCTGGCTGCAGCCACAGGGAACGGGGGTTCTGAGTTGGCAGCCCCCATTCCCGAAGCATCCACGGGCAGTTCCCCGAAGGGCTGACACCGGCTGCGCCTCAGCAGCCAGACAACCTCCCTCCCTCTGGTCGGGCACTGCAAGCCACACAGCCACTTGTGTCCCCTCTGTCCCTGGAGGCCGCAGCGCATTTTGGGTTTTGGCGCGGACGGGCCCCTCTCGGCTTCCGTAGTCCATTTGCCCCGGAGCCTGCCAGACCCCTTGCCCCAGGGGCGGGCCCTGCTGAGTCCCTGAGTGCCTCCTGAGTTCCTGCCATCACCCTTGGGCCGGGATGTGGTGCCACCTTGTGCGTAGAAGCCCTGCACACAGGCAAGAAGCCCCCCAGGCCCGCGGGCGCGCCCGACCCTGGAGCCCCCTGGCTGGCTGCAGCCACAGGGAACGGGGGTTCTGAGTTGGCAGCCCCCATTCCCGAAGCATCCACGGGCAGTTCCCCGAAGGGCTGACACCGGCTGCGCCTCAGCAGCCAGACAACCTCCCTCCCTCTGGTCGGGCACTGCAAGCCACACAGCCACTTGTGTCCCCTTTGTCCCTGGAGGCCGCAGCGCATTTTGGGTTTTGGCGCGGACGGGCCCCTCTCGGCTTCCGTAGTCCATTTGCCCCGGAGCCTGCCAGACCCCTGGCCCCAGAGGCGGGCCCTGCTGAGTCCCCGAGCGCCTCCTGAGTTCCTGCCACCACCCTTGGGCCGGGATGAGGTGCTACCTTGTGCGTAGAAGCCCTGCACACAGGCAAGAAGCCCCCCAGGCCCGCGGGCGCGCCCGACCCTGGAGCCCCCTGGCTGGCTGCAGCCACAGGGAACGGGGGTACTGAGTTGGCAGCCCCCATTCCCGAAGCATCCATGGGCAGTTCCCCGAAGGGCTGACACCGGCTGCGCCTCAGCAGCCAGACAACCTCCCTCCCTCTGGTCGGGCACTGCAAGCCACACAGCCACTTGTGTCCCCTTTGTCCCTGGAGGCCGCAGCGCGTTTTGGGTTTTGGCGCGGACGGGCCCCTCTCGGCTTCCGTAGTCCATTTGCCCCGGAGCCTGCCAGACCCCTGGCCCCAGAGGCGGGCCCTGCTGAGTCCCCGAGCGCCTCCTGAGTTCCTGCCACCACCCTTGGGCCGGGATGAGGTGCCACCTTGTGCGTAGAAGCCCTGCACACAGGCAAGAAGCCCCCCAGGCCCGCGGGCGCGCCCGACCCTGGAGCCCCCTGGCTGGCTGCAGCCACAGGGAACGGGGGTTCTGAGTTGGCAGCCCCCATTCCCGAAGCATCCACGGGCAGTTCCCCGAAGGGCTGACACCGGCTGCGCCTCAGCAGCCAGACAACCTCCCTCCCTCTGGTCGGGCACTGCAAGCCACACAGCCACTTGTGTCCCCTGTGTCCCTGGAGGCCGCAGCGCGTTTTGGGTTTTGGCGCGGACGGGCCCCTCTCGGCTTCCGTAGTCCATTTGCCCCGGAGCCTGCCAGACCCCTTGCCCCAGGGGCGGCCCTGCTGAGTCCCTGAGTGCCTCCTGAGTTCCTGCCACCACCCTTGGGCCGGGATGTGGTGCCACCTTGTGCGTAGAAGCCCTGCACACAGGCAAGAAGCCCCCCAGGCCCGCGGGCGCGCCCGACCCTGGAGCCCCCTGGCTGGCTGCAGCCACAGGGAACGGGGGTTCTGAGTTGGCAGCCCCCATTCCCGAAGCATCCACGGGCAGTTCCCCGAAGGGCTGACACCGGCTGCGCCTCAGCAGCCAGACAACCTCCCTCCCTCTGGTCGGGCACTGCAAGCCACACAGCCACTTGTGTCCCCTTTGTCCCTGGAGGCCGCAGCGTGTTTTGGGTTTTGGCGCGGACGGGCCCCTCTCGGCTTCCGTAGTCCATTTGCCCCGGAGCCTGCCAGATCCCTGGCCCCAGAGGTGGGCCCTGCTGAGTCCCCGAGCGCCTCCTGAGTTCCTGCCACCACCCTTGGGCCGGGATGAGGTGCCACCTTGTGCGTAGAAGCCCTGCACACAGGCAAGAAGCCCCCCAGGCCCGCGGGCGCGCCCGACCCTGGAGCCCCCTGGCTGGCTGCAGCCACAGGGAACGGGGGTTCTGAGTTGGCAGCCCCCATTCCCGAAGCATCCACGGGCAGTTCCCCGAAGGGCTGACACCGGCTGCGCCTCAGCAGCCAGACAACCTCCCTCCCTCTGGTCGGGCACTGCAAGCCACACAGCCACTTGTGTCCCCTCTGTCCCTGGAGGCCGCAGCGCGTTTTGGGTTTTGGCGCGGACGGGCCCCTCTCGGCTTCCGTAGTCCATTTGCCCCGGAGCCTGCCAGACCCCTTGCCCCAGGGGCGGGCCCTGCTGAGTCCCTGAGTGCCTCCTGAGTTCCTGCCATCACCCTTGGGCCGGGATGTGGTGCCACCTTGTGCGTAGAAGCCCTGCACACAGGCAAGAAGCCCCCCAGGCCCGCGGGCGCGCCCGACCCTGGAGCCCCCTGGCTGGCTGCAGCCACAGGGAACGGGGGTTCTGAGTTGGCAGCCCCCATTCCCGAAGCATCCACGGGCAGTTCCCCGAAGGGCTGACACCGGCTGCGCCTCAGCAGCCAGACAACCTCCCTCCCTCTGGTCGGGCACTGCAAGCCACACAGCCACTTGTGTCCCCTTTGTCCCTGGAGGCCGCAGCGCGTTTTGGGTTTTGGCGCGGACGGGCCCCTCTCGGCTTCCGTAGTCCATTTGCCCCGGAGCCTGCCAGACCCCTGGCCCCAGAGGCGGGCCCTGCTGAGTCCCCGAGCGCCTCCTGAGTTCCTGCCACCACCCTTGGGCCGGGATGAGGTGCCACCTTGTGCGTAGAAGCCCTGCACACAGGCAAGAAGCCCCCCAGGCCCGCGGGCGCGCCCGACCCTGGAGCCCCCTGGCTGGCTGCAGCCACAGGGAACGGGGGTTCTGAATTGGCAGCCCCCATTCCCGAAGCATCCACGGGCAGTTCCCCGAAGGGCTGACACCGGCTGCGCCTCAGCAGCCAGACAACCTCCCTCCCTCTGGTCGGGCACTGCAAGCCACACAGCCACTTGTGTCCCCTGTGTCCCTGGAGGCCGCAGCGCATTTTGGGTTTTGGCGCGGACGGGCCCCTCTCGGCTTCCGTAGTCCATTTGCCCAGGAGCCTGCCAGACCCCTGGCCCCAGAGGCGGGCCCTGCTGAGTCCCCGAGCGCCTCCTGAGTTCCTGCCACCACCCTTGGGCCGGGATGAGGTGCCACCTTGTGCGTAGAAGCCCTGCACACAGGCAAGAAGCCCCCCAGGCCCGCGGGCGCGCCCGACCCTGGAGCCCCCTGGCTGGCTGCAGCCACAGGGAACGGGGGTACTGAGTTGGCAGCCCCCATTCCCGAAGCATCCATGGGCAGTTCCCCGAAGGGCTGACACCGGCTGCGCCTCAGCAGCCAGACAACCTCCCTCCCTCTGGTCGGGCACTGCAAGCCACACAGCCACTTGTGTCCCCTTTGTCCCTGGAGGCCGCAGCGCGTTTTGGGTTTTGGCGCGGACGGGCCCCTCTCGGCTTCCGTAGTCCATTTGCCCCGGAGCCTGCCAGACCCCTGGCCCCAGAGGCGGGCCCTGCTGAGTCCCCGAGCGCCTCCTGAGTTCCTGCCACCACCCTTGGGCCGGGATGAGGTGCCACCTTGTGCGTAGAAGCCCTGCACACAGGCAAGAAGCCCCCCAGGCCCGCGGGGCGCGCCCGACCCTGGAGCCCCCTGGCCGGCTCCAGCCACAGGGAACGGGGGTACTGAGTTGGCAGCCCCCATTCCCGAAGCATCCACGGGCAGTTCCCCGAAGGGCTGACACCGGCTGCGCCTCAGCAGCCAGACAACCTCCCTCCCTCTGGTCGGGCACTGCAAGCCACACAGCCACTTGTGTCCCCTGTGTCCCTGGAGGCCGCAGCGCGTTTTGGGTTTTGGCGCGGACGGGCCCCTCTCGGCTTCCGTAGTCCATTTGCCCTGGAGCCTGCCAGACCCCTTGCCCCAGGGGCGGGCCCTGCTGAGTCCCTGAGTGCCTCCTGAGTTCCTGCCACCACCCTTGGGCCGGGATGTGGTGCCACCTTGTGCGTAGAAGCCCTGCACACAGGCAAGAAGCCCCCCAGGCCCGCGGGCGCGCCCGACCCTGGAGCCCCCTGGCCGGCTGCAGCCACAGGGAACGGGGGTTCTGAGTTGGCAGCCCCCATTCCCGAAGCATCCACGGGCAGTTCCCCGAAGGGCTGACACCAGCTGCGCCTCAGCAGCCAGACAACCTCCCTCCCTCTGGTCGGGCACTGCAAGCCACACAGCCACTTGTGTCCCCTGTGTCCCTGGAGGCCGCAGCGCGTTTTGGGTTTTGGCGCGGACGGGCCCCTCTCGGCTTCCGTAGTCCATTTGCCCCGGAGCCTGCCAGACCCCTTGCCCCAGGGGCGGGCCCTGCTGAGTCCCCGAGTGCCTCCTGAGTTCCTGCCACCACCCTTGGGCCGGGATGTGGTGCCACCTTGTGCGTAGAAGCCCTGCACACAGGCAAGAAGCCCCTAGGCCCGCGGGCGCGCCCGACCCTGGAGCCCCCTGGCTGGCTGCAGCCACAGGGAACGGGGGTTCTGAGTTGGCAGCCCCCATTCCCGAAGCATCCACGGGCAGTTCCCCGAAGGGCTGACACCGGCTGCGCCTCAGCAGCCAGACAACCTCCCTCCCTCTGGTCGGGCACTGCAAGCCACACAGCCACTTGTGTCCCCTGTGTCCCTGGAGGCCGCAGCGCGTTTTGGGTTTTGGCGCGGACGGGCCCCTCTCGGCTTCCGTAGTCCATTTGCCCCGGAGCCTGCCAGACCCCTTGCCCCAGGGGCGGCCCTGCTGAGTCCCTGAGTGCCTCCTGAGTTCCTGCCACCACCCTTGGGCCGGGATGTGGTGCCACCTTGTGCGTAGAAGCCCTGCACACAGGCAAGAAGCCCCCCAGGCCCGCGGGCGCGCCCGACCCTGGAGCCCCCTGGCTGGCTGCAGCCACAGGGAACGGGGGTTCTGAGTTGGCAGCCCCCATTCCCGAAGCATCCACGGGCAGTTCCCCGAAGGGCTGACACCGGCTGCGCCTCAGCAGCCAGACAACCTCCCTCCCTCTGGTCGGGCACTGCAAGCCACACAGCCACTTGTGTCCCCTTTGTCCCTGGAGGCCGCAGCGCGTTTTGGGTTTTGGCGTGGACGGGCCCCTCTCGGCTTCCGTAGTCCGTTTGCCCCGGAGCCTGCCAGACCCCTGCCCCAGGGGCGGGCCCTGCTGAGTCCCCGAGCGCCTCCTGAGTTCCTGCCACCACCCTTGGGCCGGGATGAGGTGCCACCTTGTGCGTAGAAGCCCTGCACACAGGGAAGAAGCCCCCCAGGCCCGCGGGCGCGCCCGACCCTGGAGCCCCCTGGCTGGCTGCAGCCACAGGGAACGGGGGTACTGAGTTGGCAGCCCCCATTCCCGAAGCATCCACGGGCAGTTCCCCGAAGGGCTGACACCGGCTGCGCCTCAGCAGCCAGACAACCTCCCTCCCTCTGGTCGGGCACTGCAAGCCACACAGCCACTTGTGTCCCCTGTGTCCCTGGAGGCCGCAGCGCGTTTTGGGTTTTGGCGCGGACGGGCCCCTCTCGGCTTCCGTAGTCCATTTGCCCCCGGAGCCTACCAGACCCCTGGCCCCAGGGGCGGGCCCTGCTGAGTCCCCGAGCGCCTCCTGGGTTCCTGCCACCACCCTTGGGCCGGGATGAGGTGCCACCTTGTGCGTAGAAGCCCTGCACACAGGCAAGAAGCCCCCCAGGCCCGCGGGCGCGCCCGACCCTGGAGCCCCCTGGCTGGCTGCAGCCACAGGGAACGGGGGTTCTGAGTTGGCAGCCCCCATTCCCGAAGCATCCACGGGCAGTTCCCCGAAGGGCTGACACCGGCTGTGCCTCTGCAGCCAGACAACCTCCCTCCCTCTGGTCGGGCACTGCAAGCCACACAGCCACTTGTGTCCCCTGTGTCCCTGGAGGCCGCAGCGCGTTTTGGGTTTTGGCGCGGACGGGCCCCTCTCGGCTTCCGTAGTCCATTTGCCCCCGGAGCCTGCCAGACCCCTGGCCCCAGGGGCGGGCCCTGCTGAGTCCCCGAGCGCCTCCTGGGTTCCTGCCACCACCCTTGGGCCGGGATGAGGTGCCACCATGTGCGTAGAAGCCCTGCACACAGGCAAGAAGCCCCCCAGGCCCGCGGGCGCGCCCGACGCTGGATCCCCCTGGCTGGCTGCAGCCACAGGGAACGGGGGTTCTGAGTTGGCAGCCCCCATTCCCGAAGCATCCATGGGCAGTTCCCCGAAGGGCTGACACCGGCTGCGCCTCAGCATCCAGACAACCTCCCTCCCTCTGGTCGGGCACTGCAAGCCACACAGCCACTTGTGTCCCCTTTGTCCCTGGAGGCCGCAGCGCGTTTTGGGTTTTGGCGCGGACGGGCCCCTCTCGGCTTCCGTAGTCCATTTGCCCCGGAGCCTGCCAGACCCCTTGCCCCAGGGGCGGGCCCTGCTGAGTCCCTGAGTGCCTCCTGAGTTCCTGCCACCACCCTTGGGCCGGGATGAAGTGCCACCTTGTGCATAGAAGCCCTGCACACAGGCAAGAAGCCCCCCAGGCCCGCGGGCGCGCCCGACCCTGGAGCCCCCTGGCTGGCTGAAGCCACAGGGAACGGGGGTTCTGAGTTGGCAGCCCCCATTCCCGAAGCATCCACGGGCAGTTCCCCGAAGGGCTGACACCGCTGCGCCTCAGCAGCCAGACAACCTCCCTCCCTCTGGTCGGGCACTGCAAGCCGCACAGCCACTTGTGTCCCCTGTGTCCCTGGAGGCCGCAGCGCGTTTTGGGTTTTGGCGCGGACGGGCCCCTCTCGGCTTCCGTAGTCCATTTGCCCCGGAGCCTGCCAGACCCCTTGCCCCAGGGGCGGCCCTGCTGAGTCCCTGAGTGCCTCCTGAGTTCCTGCCACCACCCTTGGGCCGGGATGTGGTGCCACCTTGTGCGTAGAAGCCCTGCACACAGGCAAGAAGCCCCCCAGGCCCGCGGGCGCGCCCGACCCTGGAGCCCCCTGGCTGGCTGCAGCCACAGGGAACGGGGGTTCTGAGTTGGCAGCCCCCATTCCCGAAGCATCCACGGGCAGTTCCCCGAAGGGCTGACACCGGCTGCGCCTCAGCAGCCAGACAACCTCCCTCCCTCTGGTCGGGCACTGCAAGCCACACAGCCACTTGTGTCCCCTTTGTCCCTGGAGGCCGCAGCGCGTTTTGGGTTTTGGCGCGGACGGGCCCCTCTCGGCTTCCGTAGTCCATTTGCCCCGGAGCCTGCCAGACCCCTGGCCCCAGAGGCGGGCCCTGCTGAGTCCCCGAGCGCCTCCTGAGTTCCTGCCACCACCCTTGGGCCGGGATGAGGTGCCACCTTGTGCGTAGAAGCCCTGCACACAGGCAAGAAGCCCCCAGGCCCGCGGGCGCGCCCGACCCTGGAGCCCCCTGGCTGGCTGCAGCCACAGGGAACGGGGGTTCTGAGTTGGCAGCCCCCATTCCCGAAGCATCCACGGGCAGTTCCCCGAAGGGCTGACACCGGCTGCGCCTCAGCAGCCAGACAACCTCCCTCCCTCTGGTCGGGCACTGCAAGCCACACAGCCACTTGTGTCCCCTGTGTCCCTGGAGGCCGCAGCACGTTTTGGGTTTTGGCGCGGACGGGCCCCTCTCGGCTTCCGTAGTCCATTTGCCCCGGAGCCTGCCAGACCCCTTGCCCCAGGGGCGGGCCCTGCTGAGTCCCTGAGTGCCTCCTGAGTTCCTGCCACCACCCTTGGGCCGGGATGTGGTGCCACCTTGTGCGTAGAAGCCCTGCACACAGGCAAGAAGCCCCCCAGGCCCGCGGGCGCGCCCGACCCTGGAGCCCCCTGCTGGCTGCAGCCACAGGGAACGGGGGTTCTGAGTTGGCAGCCCCCATTCCCGAAGCATCCACGGGCAGTTCCCCGAAGGGCTGACACCGGCTGCGCCTCAGCAGCCAGACAACCTCCCTCCCTCTGGTCGGGCACTGCAAGCCACACAGCCACTTGTGTCCCCTTTGTCCCTGGAGGCCGCAGCGCGTTTTGGGTTTTGGCGCGGACGGGCCCCTCTCGGCTTCCGTATTCCATTTGCCCCGGAGCCTGCCAGACCCCTGGCCCCAGAGGCGGCCCCTGCTGAGTCCCCGAGTGCCTCCTGAGTTCCTGCCACCACCCTTGGGCCGGGATGAGGTGCCACCTTGTGCGTAGAAGCCCTGCACACAGGCAAGAAGCCCCCCAGGCCCGCGGGCGCGCCCGACCCTGGAGCCCCCTGGCTGGCTGCAGCCACAGGGAACGGGGGTTCTGAGTTGGCAGCCCCCATTCCCGAAGCATCCACGGGCAGTTCCCCGAAGGGCTGACACCGGCTGCGCCTCAGCAGCCAGACAACCTCCCTCCCTCTGGTCGGGCACTGCAAGCCACACAGCCACTTGTGTCCCCTGTGTCCCTGGAGGCCGCAGCGCATTTTGGGTTTTGGCGCGGCCGGCCCCTCTCGGCTTCCGTAGTCCATTTGCCCCGGAGCCTGCCAGACCCCTGGCCCCAGAGGCGGGCCCTGCTGAGTCCCCGAGCGCCTCCTGAGTTCCTGCCACCACCCTTGGGCCGGGATGAGGTGCCACCTTGTGCGTAGAAGCCCTGCACACAGGCAAGAAGCCCCCCAGGCCCGCGGGCGCGCCCGACCCTGGAGCCCCCTGGCTGGCTGCAGCCACAGGGAACGGGGGTACTGAGTTGGCAGCCCCCATTCCCGAAGCATCCATGGGCAGTTCCCCGAAGGGCTGACACCGGCTGCGCCTCAGCAGCCAGACAACCTCCCTCCCTCTGGTCGGGCACTGCAAGCCACACAGCCACTTGTGTCCCCTTTGTCCCTGGAGGCCGCAGCGCGTTTTGGGTTTTGGCGCGGACGGGCCCCTCTCGGCTTCCGTAGTCCATTTGCCCCGGAGCCTGCCAGACCCCTGGCCCCAGAGGCGGGCCCTGCTGAGTCCCCGAGCGCCTCCTGAGTTCCTGCCACCACCCTTGGGCCGGGATGAGGTGCCACCTTGTGCGTAGAAGCCCTGCACACAGGCAAGAAGCCCCCCAGGCCCGCGGGCGCGTCCGACCCTGGAGCCCCCTGGCCGGCTCCAGCCATAGGGAACGGGGGTACTGAGTTGGCAGCCCCCATTCCCGAAGCATCCACGGGCAGTTCCCCGAAGGGCTGACACCGGCTGCGCCTCAGCAGCCAGACAACCTCCCTCCCTCTGGTCGGGCACTGCAAGCCACACAGCCACTTGTGTCCCCTGTGTCCCTGGAGGCCGCAGCGCGTTTTGGGTTTTGGCGCGGACGGGCCCCTCTCGGCTTCCGTAGTCCGTTTGCCCCGGAGCCTGCCAGACCGCTGCCCCAGAGGCGGTCCCTGCTGAGTCCCCGAGCGCCTCCTGAGTTCCTGCCACCACCCTTGGGCCGGGATGAGGTGCCACCTTGTGCGTAGAAGCCCTGCACACAGGGAAGAAGCCCCCCAGGCCCGCGGGCGCGCCCGACCCTGGAGCCCCCTGGCTGGCTGCAGCCACAGGGAACGGGGGTACTGAGTTGGCAGCCCCCATTCCCGAAGCATCCACGGGCAGTTCCCCGAAGGGCTGACACCGGCTGCGCCTCAGCAGCCAGACAACCTCCCTCCCTCTGGTCGGGCACTGCAAGCCACACAGCCACTTGTGTCCCCTGTGTCCCTGGAGGCCGCAGCGCGTTTTGGGTTTTGGCGCGGACGGGCCCCTCTCGGCTTCCGTAGTCCATTTGCCCCCGGAGCCTACCAGACCCCTGGCCCCAGGGGCGGGCCCTGCTGAGTCCCCGAGCGCCTCCTGGGTTCCTGCCACCACCCTTGGGCCGGGATGAGGTGCCACCTTGTGCGTAGAAGCCCTGCACACAGGCAAGAAGCCCCCCAGGCCCGCGGGCGCGCCCGACCCTGGAGCCCCCTGGCTGGCTGCAGCCACAGGGAACGGGGGTTCTGAGTTGGCAGCCCCCATTCCCGAAGCATCCACGGGCAGTTCCCCGAAGGGCTGACACCGGCTGTGCCTCTGCAGCCAGACAACCTCCCTCCCTCTGGTCGGGCACTGCAAGCCACACAGCCACTTGTGTCCCCTGTGTCCCTGGAGGCCGCAGCGCGTTTTGGGTTTTGGCGCGGACGGGCCCCTCTCGGCTTCCGTAGTCCATTTGCCCCCGGAGCCTGCCAGACCCCTGGCCCCAGGGGCGGGCCCTGCTGAGTCCCCGAGCGCCTCCTGGGTTCCTGCCACCACCCTTGGGCCGGGATGAGGTGCCACCTTGTGCGTAGAAGCCCTGCACACAGGCAAGAAGCCCCCCAGGCCCGCGGGCGCGCCCGACGCTGGATCCCCCTGGCTGGCTGCAGCCACAGGGAACGGGGGTTCTGAGTTGGCAGCCCCCATTCCCGAAGCATCCATGGGCAGTTCCCCGAAGGGCTGACACCGGCTGCGCCTCAGCAGCCAGACAACCTCCCTCCCTCTGGTCGGGCACTGCAAGCCACACAGCCACTTGTGTCCCCTGTGTCCCTGGAGGCCGCAGCGCGTTTTGGGTTTTGGCGCGGACGGGCCCCTCTCGGCTTCCGTAGTCCATTTGCCCCGGAGCCTGCCAGACCCCTTGCCCCAGGGGCGGGCCCTGCTGAGTCCCTGAGTGCCTCCTGAGTTCCTGCCACCACCCTTGGGCCGGGATGTGGTGCCACCTTGTGCGTAGAAGCCCTGCACACAGGCAAGAAGCCCCCCAGGCCCGCGGGCGCGCCCGACGCTGGATCCCCCTGGCTGGCTGCAGCCACAGGGAACGGGGGTTCTGAGTTGGCAGCCCCCATTCCCGAAGCATCCACGGGCAGTTCCCCGAAGGGCTGACACCGGCTGCGCCTCAGCAGCCAGACAACCTCCCTCCCTCTGGTCGGGCACTGCAAGCCACACAGCCACTTGTGTCCCCTTTGTCCCTGGAGGCCGCAGCGCGTTTTGGGTTTTGGCGCGGACGGGCCCCTCTCGGCTTCCGTAGTCCATTTGCCCCGGAGCCTGCCAGACCCCTGGCCCCAGAGGCGGGCCCTGCTGAGTCCCCGAGCGCCTCCTGAGTTCCTGCCACCACCCTTGGGCCGGGATGAGGTGCCACCTTGTGCGTAGAAGCCCTGCACACAGGCAAGAAGCCCCCCAGGCCCGCGGGCGCGCCCGACCCTGGAGCCCCCTGGCTGGCTGCAGCCACAGGGAACGGGGGTTCTGAGTTGGCAGCCCCCATTCCCGAAGCATCCACGGGCAGTTCCCCGAAGGGCTGACACCGGCTGCGCCTCAGCAGCCAGACAACCTCCCTCCCTCTGGTCGGGCACTGCAAGCCACACAGCCACTTGTGTCCCCTGTGTCCCTGGAGGCCGCAGCGCGTTTTGGGTTTTGGCGCGGACGGGCCCCTCTCGGCTTCCGTAGTCCATTTGCCCCCGGAGCCTGCCAGACCCCTGGCCCCAGGGGCGGGCCCTGCTGAGTCCCCGAGCGCCTCCTGGGTTCCTGCCACCACCCTTGGGCCGGGATGAGGTGCCACCATGTGCGTAGAAGCCCTGCACACAGGCAAGAAGCCCCCCAGGCCCGCGGGCGCGCCCGACGCTGGATCCCCCTGGCTGGCTGCAGCCACAGGGAACGGGGGTTCTGAGTTGGCAGCCCCCATTCCCGAAGCATCCATGGGCAGTTCCCCGAAGGGCTGACACCGGCTGCGCCTCAGCAGCCAGACAACCTCCCTCCCTCTGGTCGGGCACTGCAAGCCACACAGCCACTTGTGTCCCCTTTGTCCCTGGAGGCCGCAGCGCGTTTTGGGTTTTGGCGCGGACGGGCCCCTCTCGGCTTCCGTAGTCCATTTGCCCCGGAGCCTGCCAGACCCCTTGCCCCAGGGGCGGGCCCTGCTGAGTCCCTGAGTGCCTCCTGAGTTCCTGCCACCACCCTTGGGCCGGGATGAAGTGCCACCTTGTGCATAGAAGCCCTGCACACAGGCAAGAAGCCCCCCAGGCCCGCGGGCGCGCCCGACCCTGGAGCCCCCTGGCTGGCTGCAGCCACAGGGAACGGGGGTTCTGAGTTGGCAGCCCCCATTCCCGAAGCATCCACGGGCAGTTCCCCGAAGGGCTGACACCGGCTGCGCCTCAGCAGCCAGACAACCTCCCTCCCTCTGGTCGGGCACTGCAAGCCACACAGCCACTTGTGTCCCCTGTGTCCCTGGAGGCCGCAGCGCGTTTTGGGTTTTGGCGCGGACGGGCCCCTCTCGGCTTCCGTAGTCCATTTGCCCCGGAGCCTGCCAGACCCCTTGCCCCAGGGGCGGCCCTGCTGAGTCCCTGAGTGCCTCCTGAGTTCCTGCCACCACCCTTGGGCCGGGATGTGGTGCCACCTTGTGCGTAGAAGCCCTGCACACAGGCAAGAAGCCCCCCAGGCCCGCGGGCGCGCCCGACCCTGGAGCCCCCTGGCTGGCTGCAGCCACAGGGAACGGGGGTTCTGAGTTGGCAGCCCCCATTCCCGAAGCATCCACGGGCAGTTCCCCGAAGGGCTGACACCGGCTGCGCCTCAGCAGCCAGACAACCTCCCTCCCTCTGGTCGGGCACTGCAAGCCACACAGCCACTTGTGTCCCCTTTGTCCCTGGAGGCCGCAGCGCGTTTTGGGTTTTGGCGCGGACGGGCCCCTCTCGGCTTCCGTAGTCCATTTGCCCCGGAGCCTGCCAGACCCCTGGCCCCAGAGGCGGGCCCTGCTGAGTCCCCGAGCGCCTCCTGAGTTCCTGCCACCACCCTTGGGCCGGGATGAGGTGCCACCTTGTGCGTAGAAGCCCTGCACACAGGCAAGAAGCCCCCCAGGCCCGCGGGCGCGCCCGACCCTGGAGCCCCCTGGCTGGCTGCAGCCACAGGGAACGGGGGTTCTGAGTTGGCAGCCCCCATTCCCGAAGCATCCACGGGCAGTTCCCCGAAGGGCTGACACCGGCTGCGCCTCAGCAGCCAGACAACCTCCCTCCCTCTGGTCGGGCACTGCAAGCCACACAGCCACTTGTGTCCCCTGTGTCCCTGGAGGCCGCAGCACGTTTTGGGTTTTGGCGCGGACGGGCCCCTCTCGGCTTCCGTAGTCCATTTGCCCCGGAGCCTGCCAGACCCCTTGCCCCAGGGGCGGGCCCTGCTGAGTCCCTGAGTGCCTCCTGAGTTCCTGCCACCACCCTTGGGCCGGGATGTGGTGCCACCTTGTGCGTAGAAGCCCTGCACACAGGCAAGAAGCCCCCCAGGCCCGCGGGCGCGCCCGACCCTGGAGCCCCCTGCTGGCTGCAGCCACAGGGAACGGGGGTTCTGAGTTGGCAGCCCCCATTCCCGAAGCATCCACGGGCAGTTCCCCGAAGGGCTGACACCGGCTGCGCCTCAGCAGCCAGACAACCTCCCTCCCTCTGGTCGGGCACTGCAAGCCACACAGCCACTTGTGTCCCCTTTGTCCCTGGAGGCCGCAGCGCGTTTTGGGTTTTGGCGCGGACGGGCCCCTCTCGGCTTCCGTAGTCCATTTGCCCCGGAGCCTGCCAGACCCCTGGCCCCAGGGGCGGGCCCTGCTGAGTCCCCGAGCGCCTCCTGAGTTCCTGCCACCACCCTTGGGCCGGGATGAGGTGCCACCTTGTGCGTAGAAGCCCTGCACACAGGCAAGAAGCCCCCCAGGCCCGCGGGCGCGTCCGACCCTGGAGCCCCCTGGCCGGCTCCAGCCACAGGGAACGGGGGTACTGAGTTGGCAGCCCCCATTCCCGAAGCATCCACGGGCAGTTCCCCGAAGGGCTGACACCGGCTGCGCCTCAGCAGCCAGACAACCTCCCTCCCTCTGGTCGGGCACTGCAAGCCACACAGCCACTTGTGTCCCCTGTGTCCCTGGAGGCCGCAGCGCGTTTTGGGTTTTGGCGCGGACGGGCCCCTCTCGGCTTCCGTAGTCCATTTGCCCTGGAGCCTGCCAGACCCCTTGCCCCAGGGGCGGGCCCTGCTGAGTTCCTGAGTGCCTCCTGAGTTCCTGCCAACACCCTTGGGCCGGGATGTGGTGCCACCTTGTGCGTAGAAGCCCTGCACACAGGCAAGAAGCCCCCCAGGCCCGCGGGCGCGCCCGACCCTGGAGCCCCCTGGCTGGCTGCAGCCACAGGGAACGGGGGTTCTGAGTTGGCAGCCCCCATTCCCGAAGCATCCACGGGCAGTTCCCCGAAGGGCTGACACCAGCTGCGCCTCAGCAGCCAGTCAACCTCCCTCCCTCTGGTCGGGCACTGCAAGCCACACAGCCACTTGTGTCCCCTGTGTCCCTGGAGGCCGCAGCGCGTTTTGGGTTTTGGCGCGGACGGGCCCCTCTCGGCTTCCGTAGTCCATTTGCCCCGGAGCCTGCCAGACCCCTTGCCCCAGGGGCGGGCCCTGCTGAGTCCCTGAGTGCCTCCTGAGTTCCTGCCATCACCCTTGGGCCGGGATGTGGTGCCACCTTGTGCGTAGAAGCCCTGCACACAGGCAAGAAGCCCCCCAGGCCCGCGGGCGCGCCCGACCCTGGAGCCCCCTGGCTGGCTGCAGCCACAGGGAACGGGGGTTCTGAGTTGGCAGCCCCCATTCCCGAAGCATCCACGGGCAGTTCCCCGAAGGGCTGACACCGGCTGCGCCTCAGCAGCCAGACAACCTCCCTCCCTCTGGTCGGGCACTGCAAGCCACACAGCCACTTGTGTCCCCTTTGTCCCTGGAGGCCGCAGCGCGTTTTGGGTTTTGGCGCGGACGGGCCCCTCTCGGCTTCCGTAGTCCATTTGCCCCGGAGCCTGCCAGACCCCTGGCCCCAGAGGCGGGCCCTGCTGAGTCCCCGAGCGCCTCCTGAGTTCCTGACACCACCCTTGGGCCGGGATGAGGTGCCACCTTGTGCGTAGAAGCCCTGCACACAGGCAAGAAGCCCCCCAGGCCCGCGGGCGCGCCCGACCCTGGAGCCCCCTGGCTGGCTGCAGCCACAGGGAACGGGGGTTCTGAGTTGGCAGCCCCCATTCCCGAAGCATCCACGGGCAGTTCCCCGAAGGGCTGACACCGGCTGCGCCTCAGCAGCCAGACAACCTCCCTCCCTCTGGTCGGGCACTGCAAGCCACACAGCCACTTGTGTCCCCTGTGTCCCTGGAGGCCGCAGCGCGTTTTGGGTTTTGGCGCGGACGGGCCCCTCTCGGCTTCCGTAGTCCATTTGCCCCCGGAGCCTGCCAGACCCCTGGCCCCAGGGGCGGGCCCTGCTGAGTCCCCGAGCGCCTCCTGGGTTCCTGCCACCACCCTTGGGCCGGGATGAGGTGCCACCATGTGCGTAGAAGCCCTGCACACAGGCAAGAAGCCCCCCAGGCCCGCGGGCGCGCCCGACGCTGGATCCCCCTGGCTGGCTGCAGCCACAGGGAACGGGCTTCTGAGTTGGCAGCCCCCATTCCCGAAGCATCCACGGGCAGTTCCCCGAAGGGCTGACACCGGCTGCGCCTCAGCAGCCAGACAACCTCCCTCCCTCTGGTCGGGCACTGCAAGCCACACAGCCACTTGTGTCCCCTGTGTCCCTGGAGGCCGCAGCACGTTTTGGGTTTTGGCGCGGACGGGCCCCTCTCGGCTTCCGTAGTCCATTTGCCCCGGAGCCTGCCAGACCCCTTGCCCCAGGGGCGGGCCCTGCTGAGTCCCTGAGTGCCTCCTGAGTTCCTGCCACCACCCTTGGGCCGGGATGTGGTGCCACCTTGTGCGTAGAAGCCCTGCACACAGGCAAGAAGCCCCCCAGGCCCGCGGGCGCGCCCGACCCTGGAGCCCCCTGCTGGCTGCAGCCACAGGGAACGGGGGTTCTGAGTTGGCAGCCCCCATTCCCGAAGCATCCACGGGCAGTTCCCCGAAGGGCTGACACCGGCTGCGCCTCAGCAGCCAGACAACCTCCCTCCCTCTGGTCGGGCACTGCAAGCCACACAGCCACTTGTGTCCCCTTTGTCCCTGGAGGCCGCAGCGCGTTTTGGGTTTTGGCGCGGACGGGCCCCTCTCGGCTTCCGTATTCCATTTGCCCCGGAGCCTGCCAGACCCCTGGCCCCAGAGGCGGCCCCTGCTGAGTCCCCGAGCGCCTCCTGAGTTCCTGCCACCACCCTTGGGCCGGGATGAGGTGCCACCTTGTGCGTAGAAGCCCTGCACACAGGCAAGAAGCCCCCCAGGCCCGCGGGCGCGCCCGACCCTGGAGCCCCCTGGCTGGCTGCAGCCACAGGGAACGGGGGTTCTGAGTTGGCAGCCCCCATTCCCGAAGCATCCACGGGCAGTTCCCCGAAGGGCTGACACCGGCTGCGCCTCAGCAGCCAGACAACCTCCCTCCCTCTGGTCGGGCACTGCAAGCCACACAGCCACTTGTGTCCCCTGTGTCCCTGGAGGCCGCAGCGCATTTTGGGTTTTGGCGCGGACGGGCCCCTCTCGGCTTCCGTAGTCCATTTGCCCCGGAGCCTGCCAGACCCCTGGCCCCAGAGGCGGGCCCTGCTGAGTCCCCGAGCGCCTCCTGAGTTCCTGCCACCACCCTTGGGCCGGGATGAGGTGCCACCTTGTGCGTAGAAGCCCTGCACACAGGCAAGAAGCCCCCCAGGCCCGCGGGCGCGCCCGACCCTGGAGCCCCCTGGCTGGCTGCAGCCACAGGGAACGGGGGTACTGAGTTGGCAGCCCCCATTCCCGAAGCATCCATGGGCAGTTCCCCGAAGGGCTGACACCGGCTGCGCCTCAGCAGCCAGACAACCTCCCTCCCTCTGGTCGGGCACTGCAAGCCACACAGCCACTTGTGTCCCCTTTGTCCCTGGAGGCCGCAGCGCGTTTTGGGTTTTGGCGCGGACGGGCCCCTCTCGGCTTCCGTAGTCCATTTGCCCCGGAGCCTGCCAGACCCCTGGCCCCAGAGGCGGGCCCTGCTGAGTCCCCGAGCGCCTCCTGAGTTCCTGCCACCACCCTTGGGCCGGGATGAGGTGCCACCTTGTGCGTAGAAGCCCTGCACACAGGCAAGAAGCCCCCCAGGCCCGCGGGCGCGTCCGACCCTGGAGCCCCCTGGCCGGCTCCAGCCACAGGGAACGGGGGTACTGAGTTGGCAGCCCCCATTCCCGAAGCATCCACGGGCAGTTCCCCGAAGGGCTGACACCGGCTGCGCCTCAGCAGCCAGACAACCTCCCTCCCTCTGGTCGGGCACTGCAAGCCACACAGCCACTTGTGTCCCCTGTGTCCCTGGAGGCCGCAGCGCGTTTTGGGTTTTGGCGCGGACGGGCCCCTCTCGGCTTCCGTAGTCCATTTGCCCTGGAGCCTGCCAGACCCCTTGCCCCAGGGGCGGGCCCTGCTGAGTTCCTGAGTGCCTCCTGAGTTCCTGCCAACACCCTTGGGCCGGGATGTGGTGCCACCTTGTGCGTAGAAGCCCTGCACACAGGCAAGAAGCCCCCCAGGCCCGCGGGCGCGCCCGACCCTGGAGCCCCCTGGCTGGCTGCAGCCACAGGGAACGGGGGTTCTGAGTTGGCAGCCCCCATTCCCGAAGCATCCACGGGCAGTTCCCCGAAGGGCTGACACCAGCTGCGCCTCAGCAGCCAGTCAACCTCCCTCCCTCTGGTCGGGCACTGCAAGCCACACAGCCACTTGTGTCCCCTGTGTCCCTGGAGGCCGCAGCGCGTTTTGGGTTTTGGCGCGGACGGGCCCCTCTCGGCTTCCGTAGTCCATTTGCCCCGGAGCCTGCCAGACCCCTTGCCCCAGGGGCGGGCCCTGCTGAGTCCCTGAGTGCCTCCTGAGTTCCTGCCATCACCCTTGGGCCGGGATGTGGTGCCACCTTGTGCGTAGAAGCCCTGCACACAGGCAAGAAGCCCCCCAGGCCCGCGGGCGCGCCCGACCCTGGAGCCCCCTGGCTGGCTGCAGCCACAGGGAACGGGGGTTCTGAGTTGGCAGCCCCCATTCCCGAAGCATCCACGGGCAGTTCCCCGAAGGGCTGACACCGGCTGCGCCTCAGCAGCCAGACAACCTCCCTCCATCTGGTCGGGCACTGCAAGCCACACAGCCACTTGTGTCCCCTTTGTCCCTGGAGGCCGCAGCGCGTTTTGGGTTTTGGCGCGGACGGGCCCCTCTCGGCTTCCGTAGTCCATTTGCCCCGGAGCCTGCCAGACCCCTGGCCCCAGAGGCGGGCCCTGCTGAGTCCCCGAGCGCCTCCTGAGTTCCTGACACCACCCTTGGGCCGGGATGAGGTGCCACCTTGTGCGTAGAAGCCCTGCACACAGGCAAGAAGCCCCCCAGGCCCGCGGGCGCGCCCGACCCTGGAGCCCCCTGGCTGGCTGCAGCCACAGGGAACGGGGGTTCTGAGTTGGCAGCCCCCATTCCCGAAGCATCCACGGGCAGTTCCCCGAAGGGCTGACACCGGCTGCGCCTCAGCAGCCAGACAACCTCCCTCCCTCTGGTCGGGCACTGCAAGCCACACAGCCACTTGTGTCCCCTGTGTCCCTGGAGGCCGCAGCGCGTTTTGGGTTTTGGCGCGGACGGGCCCCTCTCGGCTTCCGTAGTCCATTTGCCCCCGGAGCCTGCCAGACCCCTGGCCCCAGGGGCGGGCCCTGCTGAGTCCCCGAGCGCCTCCTGGGTTCCTGCCACCACCCTTGGGCCGGGATGAGGTGCCACCATGTGCGTAGAAGCCCTGCACACAGGCAAGAAGCCCCCCAGGCCCGCGGGCGCGCCCGACGCTGGATCCCCCTGGCTGGCTGCAGCCACAGGGAACGGGCTTCTGAGTTGGCAGCCCCCATTCCCGAAGCATCCACGGGCAGTTCCCCGAAGGGCTGACACCGGCTGCGCCTCAGCAGCCAGACAACCTCCCTCCCTCTGGTCGGGCACTGCAAGCCACACAGCCACTTGTGTCCCCTGTGTCCCTGGAGGCCGCAGCACGTTTTGGGTTTTGGCGCGGACGGGCCCCTCTCGGCTTCCGTAGTCCATTTGCCCCGGAGCCTGCCAGACCCCTTGCCCCAGGGGCGGGCCCTGCTGAGTCCCTGAGTGCCTCCTGAGTTCCTGCCACCACCCTTGGGCCGGGATGTGGTGCCACCTTGTGCGTAGAAGCCCTGCACACAGGCAAGAAGCCCCCCAGGCCCGCGGGCGCGCCCGACCCTGGAGCCCCCTGCTGGCTGCAGCCACAGGGAACGGGGGTTCTGAGTTGGCAGCCCCCATTCCCGAAGCATCCACGGGCAGTTCCCCGAAGGGCTGACACCGGCTGCGCCTCAGCAGCCAGACAACCTCCCTCCCTCTGGTCGGGCACTGCAAGCCACACAGCCACTTGTGTCCCCTGTGTCCCTGGAGGCCGCAGCGCGTTTTGGGTTTTGGCGCGGACGGGCCCCTCTCGGCTTCCGTAGTCCATTTGCCCCGGAGCCTGCCAGACCCCTTGCCCCAGGGGCGGGCCCTGCTGAGTCCCTGAGTGCCTCCTGAGTTCCTGCCACCACCCTTGGGCCGGGATGTGGTGCCACCTTGTGCGTAGAAGCCCTGCACACAGGCAAGAAGCCCCCCAGGCCCGCGGGCGCGCCCGACCCTGGAGCCCCCTGCTGGCTGCAGCCACAGGGAACGGGGGTTCTGAGTTGGCAGCCCCCATTCCCGAAGCATCCACGGGCAGTTCCCCGAAGGGCTGACACCGGCTGCGCCTCAGCAGCCAGACAACCTCCCTCCCTCTGGTCGGGCACTGCAAGCCACACAGCCACTTGTGTCCCCTTTGTCCCTGGAGGCCGCAGCGCGTTTTGGGTTTTGGCGCGGACGGGCCCCTCTCGGCTTCCGTATTCCATTTGCCCCGGAGCCTGCCAGACCCCTGGCCCCAGAGGCGGCCCCTGCTGAGTCCCCGAGCGCCTCCTGAGTTCCTGCCACCACCCTTGGGCCGGGATGAGGTGCCACCTTGTGCGTAGAAGCCCTGCACACAGGCAAGAAGCCCCCCAGGCCCGCGGGCGCGCCCGACCCTGGAGCCCCCTGGCTGGCTGCAGCCACAGGGAACGGGGGTTCTGAGTTGGCAGCCCCCATTCCCGAAGCATCCACGGGCAGTTCCCCGAAGGGCTGACACCGGCTGCGCCTCAGCAGCCAGACAACCTCCCTCCCTCTGGTCGGGCACTGCAAGCCACACAGCCACTTGTGTCCCCTGTGTCCCTGGAGGCCGCAGCGCATTTTGGGTTTTGGCGCGGACGGGCCCCTCTCGGCTTCCGTAGTCCATTTGCCCCGGAGCCTGCCAGACCCCTGGCCCCAGAGGCGGGCCCTGCTGAGTCCCCGAGCGCCTCCTGAGTTCCTGCCACCACCCTTGGGCCGGGATGAGGTGCCACCTTGTGCGTAGAAGCCCTGCACACAGGCAAGAAGCCCCCCAGGCCCGCGGGCGCGCCCGACCCTGGAGCCCCCTGGCTGGCTGCAGCCACAGGGAACGGGGGTACTGAGTTGGCAGCCCCCATTCCCGAAGCATCCATGGGCAGTTCCCCGAAGGGCTGACACCGGCTGCGCCTCAGCAGCCAGACAACCTCCCTCCCTCTGGTCGGGCACTGCAAGCCACACAGCCACTTGTGTCCCCTTTGTAACTGGAGGCCGCAGCGCGTTTTGGGTTTTGGCGCGGACGGGCCCCTCTCGGCTTCCGTAGTCCATTTGCCCCGGAGCCTGCCAGACCCCTGGCCCCAGAGGCGGGCCCTGCTGAGTCCCCGAGCGCCTCCTGAGTTCCTGCCACCACCCTTGGGCCGGGATGAGGTGCCACCTTGTGCGTAGAAGCCCTGCACACAGGCAAGAAGCCCCCCAGGCCCGCGGGCGCGTCCGACCCTGGAGCCCCCTGGCCGGCTCGAGCCACAGGGAACGGGGGTACTGAGTTGGCAGCCCCCATTCCCGAAGCATCCACGGGCAGTTCCCCGAAGGGCTGACACCGGCTGTGCCTCAGCAGCCAGACAACCTCCCTCCCTCTGGTCGGGCACTGCAAGCCACACAGCCACTTGTGTCCCCTGTGTCCCTGGAGGCCGCAGCGCGTTTTGGGTTTTGGCGCGGACGGGCCCCTCTCGGCTTCCGTAGTCCATTTGCCCTGGAGCCTGCCAGACCCCTTGCCCCAGGGGCGGGCCCTGCTGAGTTCCTGAGTGCCTCCTGAGTTCCTGCCACCACCCTTGGGCCGGGATGTGGTGCCACCTTGTGCGTAGAAGCCCTGCACACAGGCAAGAAGCCCCCCAGGCCCGCGGGCGCGCCCGACCCTGGAGCCCCCTGGCTGGCTGCAGCCACAGGGAACGGGGGTTCTGAGTTGGCAGCCCCCATTCCCGAAGCATCCACGGGCAGTTCCCCGAAGGGCTGACACCAGCTGCGCCTCAGCAGCCAGTCAACCTCCCTCCCTCTGGTCGGGCACTGCAAGCCACACAGCCACTTGTGTCCCCTGTGTCCCTGGAGGCCGCAGCGCGTTTTGGGTTTTGGCGCGGACGGGCCCCTCTCGGCTTCCGTAGTCCATTTGCCCCGGAGCCTGCCAGACCCCTTGCCCCAGGGGCGGGCCCTGCTGAGTCCCGGAGTGCCTCCTGAGTTCCTGCCACCACCCTTGGGCCGGGATGTGGTGCCACCTTGTGCGTAGAAGCCCTGCACACAGGCAAGAAGCCCCTAGGCCCGCGGGCGCGCCCGACCCTGGAGCCCCCTGGCTGGCTGCAGCCACAGGGAACGGGGGTTCTGAGTTGGCAGCCCCCATTCCCGAAGCATCCACGGGCAGTTCCCCGAAGGGCTGACACCGCCTGCGCCTCAGCAGCCAGACAACCTCCCTCCCTCTGGTCGGGCACTGCAAGCCACACAGCCACTTGTGTCCCCTGTGTCCCTGGAGGCCGCAGCGCGTTTTGGGTTTTGGCGCGGACGGGCCCCTCTCGGCTTCTGTAGTCCATTTGCCCCGGAGCCTGCCAGACCCCTTGCCCCAGGGGCGGCCCTGCTGAGTCCCTGAGTGCCTCCTGAGTTCCTGCCACCACCCTTGGGCCGGGATGTGGTGCCACCTTGTGCGTAGAAGCCCTGCACACAGGCAAGAAGCCCCCCAGGCCCGCGGGCGCGCCCGACCCTGGAGCCCCCTGGCTGGCTGCAGCCACAGGGAACGGGGGTTCTGAGTTGGCAGCCCCCATTCCCGAAGCATCCACGGGCAGTTCCCCGAAGGGCTGACACCGGCTGCGCCTCAGCAGCCAGACAACCTCCCTCCCTCTGGTCGGGCACTGCAAGCCACACAGCCACTTGTGTCCCCTTTGTCCCTGGAGGCCGCAGCGCGTTTTGGGTTTTGGCGCGGACGGGCCCCTCTCGGCTTCCGTAGTCCGTTTGCCCCGGAGCCTGCCAGACCCCTGCCCCAGAGGCGGTCCCTGCTGAGTCCCCGAGCGCCTCCTGAGTTCCTGCCACCACCCTTGGGCCGGGATGAGGTGCCACCTTGTGTGTAGAAGCCCTGCACACAGGGAAGAAGCCCCCCAGGCCCGCGGGCGCGCCCGACCCTGGAGCCCCCTGGCTGGCTGCAGCCACAGGGAACGGGGGTACTGAGTTGGCAGCCCCCATTCCCGAAGCATCCACGGGCAGTTCCCCGAAGGGCTGACACCGGCTGCGCCTCAGCAGCCAGACAACCTCCCTCCCTCTGGTCGGGCACTGCAAGCCACACAGCCACTTGTGTCCCCTGTGTCCCTGGAGGCCGCAGCGCGTTTTGGGTTTTGGCGCGGACGGGCCCCTCTCGGCTTCCGTAGTCCATTTGCCCCCGGAGCCTACCAGACCCCTGGCCCCAGGGGCGGGCCCTGCTGAGTCCCCGAGCGCCTCCTGGGTTCCTGCCACCACCCTTGGGCCGGGATGAGGTGCCACCTTGTGCGTAGAAGCCCTGCACACAGGCAAGAAGCCCCCCAGGCCCGCGGGCGCGCCCGACCCTGGAGCCCCCTGGCTGGCTGCAGCCACAGGGAACGGGGGTTCTGAGTTGGCAGCCCCCATTCCCGAAGCATCCACGGGCAGTTCCCCGAAGGGCTGACACCGGCTGTGCCTCTGCAGCCAGACAACCTCCCTCCCTCTGGTCGGGCACTGCAAGCCACACAGCCACTTGTGTCCCCTGTGTCCCTGGAGGCCGCAGCGCGTTTTGGGTTTTGGCGCGGACGGGCCCCTCTCGGCTTCCGTAGTCCATTTGCCCCCGGAGCCTGCCAGACCCCTGGCCCCAGGGGCGGGCCCTGCTGAGTCCCCGAGCGCCTCCTGGGTTCCTGCCACCACCCTTGGGCCGGGATGAGGTGCCACCTTGTGCGTAGAAGCCCTGCACACAGGCAAGAAGCCCCCCAGGCCCGCGGGCGCGCCCGACGCTGGATCCCCCTGGCTGGCTGCAGCCACAGGGAACGGGGGTTCTGAGTTGGCAGCCCCCATTCCCGAAGCATCCATGGGCAGTTCCCCGAAGGGCTGACACCGGCTGCGCCTCAGCAGCCAGACAACCTCCCTCCCTCTGGTCGGGCACTGCAAGCCACACAGCCACTTGTGTCCCCTGTGTCCCTGGAGGCCGCAGCGCGTTTTGGGTTTTGGCGCGGACGGGCCCCTCTCGGCTTCCGTAGTCCATTTGCCCCGGAGCCTGCCAGACCCCTTGCCCCAGGGGCGGCCCTGCTGAGTCCCTGAGTGCCTCCTGAGTTCCTGCCACCACCCTTGGGCCGGGATGTGGTGCCACCTTGTGCGTAGAAGCCCTGCACACAGGCAAGAAGCCCCCCAGGCCCGCGGGCGCGCCCGACCCTGGAGCCCCCTGGCTGGCTGCAGCCACAGGGAACGGGGGTTCTGAGTTGGCAGCCCCCATTCCCGAAGCATCCACGGGCAGTTCCCCGAAGGGCTGACACCGGCTGCGCCTCAGCAGCCAGACAACCTCCCTCCCTCTGGTCGGGCACTGCAAGCCACACAGCCACTTGTGTCCCCTTTGTCCCTGGAGGCCGCAGCGCGTTTTGGGTTTTGGCGCGGACGGGCCCCTCTCGGCTTCCGTAGTCCATTTGCCCCGGAGCCTGCCAGACCCCTGGCCCCAGAGGCGGGCCCTGCTGAGTCCCCGAGCGCCTCCTGAGTTCCTGCCACCACCCTTGGGCCGGGATGAGGTGCCACCTTGTGCGTAGAAGCCCTGCACACAGGCAAGAAGCCCCCCAGGCCCGTGGGCGCGCCCGACCCTGGAGCCCCCTGGCTGGCTGCAGCCACAGGGAACGGGGGTTCTGAGTTGGCAGCCCCCATTCCCGAAGCATCCACGGGCAGTTCCCCGAAGGGCTGACACCGGCTGCGCCTCAGCAGCCAGACAACCTCCCTCCCTCTGGTCGGGCACTGCAAGCCACACAGCCACTTGTGTCCCCTCTGTCCCTGGAGGCCGCAGCGCGTTTTGGGTTTTGGCGCGGACGGGCCCCTCTCGGCTTCCGTAGTCCATTTGCCCCGGAGCCTGCCAGACCCCTTGCCCCAGGGGCGGGCCCTGCTGAGTCCCTGAGTGCCTCCTGAGTTCCTGCCATCACCCTTGGGCCGGGATGTGGTGCCACCTTGTGCGTAGAAGCCCTGCACACAGGCAAGAAGCCCCCCAGGCCCGCGGGCGCGCCCGACCCTGGAGCCCCCTGGCTGGCTGCAGCCACAGGGAACGGGGGTTCTGAGTTGGCAGCCCCCATTCCCGAAGCATCCACGGGCAGTTCCCCGAAGGGCTGACACCGGCTGCGCCTCAGCAGCCAGACAACCTCCCTCCCTCTGGTCGGGCACTGCAAGCCACACAGCCACTTGTGTCCCCTGTGTCCCTGGAGGCCGCAGCGCATTTTGGGTTTTGGCGCGGACGGGCCCCTCTCGGCTTCCGTAGTCCATTTGCCCCGGAGCCTGCCAGACCCCTGGCCCCAGAGGCGGGCCCTGCTGAGTCCCCGAGCGCCTCCTGAGTTCCTGCCACCACCCTTGGGCCGGGATGAGGTGCCACCTTGTGCGTAGAAGCCCTGCACACAGGCAAGAAGCCCCCCAGGCCCGCGGGCGCGCCCGACCCTGGAGCCCCCTGGCTGGCTGCAGCCACAGGGAACGGGGGTACTGAGTTGGCAGCCCCCATTCCCGAAGCATCCATGGGCAGTTCCCCGAAGGGCTGACACCGGCTGCGCCTCAGCAGCCAGACAACCTCCCTCCCTCTGGTCGGGCACTGCAAGCCACACAGCCACTTGTGTCCCCTTTGTCCCTGGAGGCCGCAGCGCGTTTTGGGTTTTGGCGCGGACGGGCCCCTCTCGGCTTCCGTAGTCCATTTGCCCCGGAGCCTGCCAGACCCCTGGCCCCAGAGGCGGGCCCTGCTGAGTCCCCGAGCGCCTCCTGAGTTCCTGCCACCACCCTTGGGCCGGGATGAGGTGCCACCTTGTGCGTAGAAGCCCTGCACACAGGCAAGAAGCCCCCCAGGCCCGCGGGCGCGCCCGACCCTGGAGCCCCCTGGCTGGCTGCAGCCACAGGGAACGGGGGTTCTGAGTTGGCAGCCCCCATTCCCGAAGCATCCACGGGCAGTTCCCCGAAGGGCTGACACCGGCTGCGCCTCAGCAGCCAGACAACCTCCCTCCCTCTGGTCGGGCACTGCAAGCCACACAGCCACTTGTGTCCCCTGTGTCCCTGGAGGCCGCAGCGCGTTTTGGGTTTTGGCGCGGACGGGCCCCTCTCGGCTTCCGTAGTCCATTTGCCCCGGAGCCTGCCAGACCCCTTGCCCCAGGGGCGGCCCTGCTGAGTCCCTGAGTGCCTCCTGAGTTCCTGCCACCACCCTTGGGCCGGGATGTGGTGCCACCTTGTGCGTAGAAGCCCTGCACACAGGCAAGAAGCCCCCCAGGCCCGCGGGCGCGCCCGACCCTGGAGCCCCCTGGCTGGCTGCAGCCACAGGGAACGGGGGTTCTGAGTTGGCAGCCCCCATTCCCGAAGCATCCACGGGCAGTTCCCCGAAGGGCTGACACCGGCTGCGCCTCAGCAGCCAGACAACCTCCCTCCCTCTGGTCGGGCACTGCAAGCCACACAGCCACTTGTGTCCCCTTTGTCCCTGGAGGCCGCAGCGCGTTTTGGGTTTTGGCGCGGACGGGCCCCTCTCGGCTTCCGTAGTCCATTTGCCCCGGAGCCTGCCAGACCCCTGGCCCCAGAGGCGGGCCCTGCTGAGTCCCCGAGCGCCTCCTGAGTTCCTGCCACCACCCTTGGGCCGGGATGAGGTGCCACCTTGTGCGTAGAAGCCCTGCACACAGGCAAGAAGCCCCCCAGGCCCGCGGGCGCGCCCGACCCTGGAGCCCCCTGGCTGGCTGCAGCCACAGGGAACGGGGGTTCTGAGTTGGCAGCCCCCATTCCCGAAGCATCCACGGGCAGTTCCCCGAAGGGCTGACACCGGCTGCGCCTCAGCAGCCAGACAACCTCCCTCCCTCTGGTCGGGCACTGCAAGCCACACAGCCACTTGTGTCCCCTCTGTCCCTGGAGGCCGCAGCGCGTTTTGGGTTTTGGCGCGGACGGGCCCCTCTCGGCTTCCGTAGTCCATTTGCCCCGGAGCCTGCCAGACCCCTTGCCCCAGGGGCGGGCCCTGCTGAGTCCCTGAGTGCCTCCTGAGTTCCTGCCATCACCCTTGGGCCGGGATGTGGTGCCACCTTGTGCGTAGAAGCCCTGCACACAGGCAAGAAGCCCCCCAGGCCCGCGGGCGCGCCCGACCCTGGAGCCCCCTGGCTGGCTGCAGCCACAGGGAACGGGGGTTCTGAGTTGGCAGCCCCCATTCCCGAAGCATCCACGGGCAGTTCCCCGAAGGGCTGACACCGGCTGCGCCTCAGCAGCCAGACAACCTCCCTCCCTCTGGTCGGGCACTGCAAGCCACACAGCCACTTGTGTCCCCTTTGTCCCTGGAGGCCGCAGCGCGTTTTGGGTTTTGGCGCGGACGGGCCCCTCTCGGCTTCCGTAGTCCATTTGCCCCGGAGCCTGCCAGACCCCTGGCCCCAGAGGCGGGCCCTGCTGAGTCCCCGAGCGCCTCCTGAGTTCCTGCCACCACCCTTGGGCCGGGATGAGGTGCCACCTTGTGCGTAGAAGCCCTGCACACAGGCAAGAAGCCCCCCAGGCCCGCGGGCGCGCCCGACCCTGGAGCCCCCTGGCTGGCTGCAGCCACAGGGAACGGGGGTTCTGAGTTGGCAGCCCCCATTCCCGAAGCATCCACGGGCAGTTCCCCGAAGGGCTGACACCGGCTGCGCCTCAGCAGCCAGACAACCTCCCTCCCTCTGGTCGGGCACTGCAAGCCACACAGCCACTTGTGTCCCCTTTGTCCCTGGAGGCCGCAGCGCGTTTTGGGTTTTGGTGCGGACGGGCCCCTCTCGGCTTCCGTAGTCCATTTGCCCCGGAGCCTGCCAGACCCCTGGCCCCAGAGGCGGGCCCTGCTGAGTCCCCGAGCGCCTCCTGAGTTCCTGCCACCACCCTTGGGCCGGGATGAGGTGCCACCTTGTGCGTAGAAGCCCTGCACACAGGCAAGAAGCCCCCCAGGCCCGTGGGCGCGCCCGACCCTGGAGCCCCCTGGCTGGCTGCAGCCACAGGGAACGGGGGTTCTGAGTTGGCAGCCCCCATTCCCGAAGCATCCACGGGCAGTTCCCCGAAGGGCTGACACCGGCTGCGCCTCAGCAGCCAGACAACCTCCCTCCCTCTGGTCGGGCACTGCAAGCCACACAGCCACTTGTGTCCCCTCTGTCCCTGGAGGCCGCAGCGCGTTTTGGGTTTTGGCGCGGACGGGCCCCTCTCGGCTTCCGTAGTCCATTTGCCCCGGAGCCTGCCAGACCCCTTGCCCCAGGGGCGGGCCCTGCTGAGTCCCTGAGTGCCTCCTGAGTTCCTGCCATCACCCTTGGGCCGGGATGTGGTGCCACCTTGTGCGTAGAAGCCCTGCACACAGGCAAGAAGCCCCCCAGGCCCGCGGGCGCGCCCGACCCTGGAGCCCCCTGGCTGGCTGCAGCCACAGGGAACGGGGGTTCTGAGTTGGCAGCCCCCATTCCCGAAGCATCCACGGGCAGTTCCCCGAAGGGCTGACACCGGCTGCGCCTCAGCAGCCAGACAACCTCCCTCCCTCTGGTCGGGCACTGCAAGCCACACAGCCACTTGTGTCCCCTTTGTCCCTGGAGGCCGCAGCGCGTTTTGGGTTTTGGCGCGGACGGGCCCCTCTCGGCTTCCGTAGTCCATTTGCCCCGGAGCCTGCCAGACCCCTGGCCCCAGAGGCGGGCCCTGCTGAGTCCCCGAGCGCCTCCTGAGTTCCTGCCACCACCCTTGGGCCGGGATGAGGTGCCACCTTGTGCGTAGAAGCCCTGCACACAGGCAAGAAGCCCCCCAGGCCCGCGGGCGCGCCCGACCCTGGAGCCCCCTGGCTGGCTGCAGCCACAGGGAACGGGGGTTCTGAGTTGGCAGCCCCCATTCCCGAAGCATCCACGGGCAGTTCCCCGAAGGGCTGACACCGGCTGCGCCTCAGCAGCCAGACAACCTCCCTCCCTCTGGTCGGGCACTGCAAGCCACACAGCCACTTGTGTCCCCTGTGTCCCTGGAGGCCGCAGCGCGTTTTGGGTTTTGGCGCGGACGGGCCCCTCTCGGCTTCCGTAGTCCATTTGCCCCGGAGCCTGCCAGACCCCTGGCCCCAGAGGCGGGCCCTGCTGAGTCCCCGAGCGCCTCCTGAGTTCCTGCCACCACCCTTGGGCCGGGATGAGGTGCCACCTTGTGCGTAGAAGCCCTGCACACAGGCAAGAAGCCCCCCAGGCCCGCGGGCGCGCCCGACCCTGGAGCCCCCTGGCTGGCTGCAGCCACAGGGAACGGGGGTACTGAGTTGGCAGCCCCCATTCCCGAAGCATCCATGGGCAGTTCCCCGAAGGGCTGACACCGGCTGCGCCTCAGCAGCCAGACAACCTCCCTCCCTCTGGTCGGGCACTGCAAGCCACACAGCCACTTGTGTCCCCTTTGTCCCTGGAGGCCGCAGCGCGTTTTGGGTTTTGGCGCGGACGGGCCCCTCTCGGCTTCCGTAGTCCATTTGCCCCGGAGCCTGCCAGACCCCTGGCCCCAGAGGCGGGCCCTGCTGAGTCCCCGAGCGCCTCCTGAGTTCCTGCCACCACCCTTGGGCCGGGATGAGGTGCCACCTTGTGCGTAGAAGCCCTGCACACAGGCAAGAAGCCCCCAAGCCCGCGGGCGCGCCCGACCCTGGAGCCCCCTGGCTGGCTGCAGCCACAGGGAACGGGGGTTCTGAGTTGGCAGCCCCCATTCCCGAAGCATCCACGGGCAGTTCCCCGAAGGGCTGACACCGGCTGCGCCTCAGCAGCCAGACAACCTCCCTCCCTCTGGTCGGGCACTGCAAGCCACACAGCCACTTGTGTCCCCTGTGTCCCTGGAGGCCGCAGCGCGTTTTGGGTTTTGGCGCGGACGGGCCCCTCTCGGCTTCCGTAGTCCATTTGCCCCGGAGCCTGCCAGACCCCTTGCCCCAGGGGCGGCCCTGCTGAGTCCCTGAGTGCCTCCTGAGTTCCTGCCACCACCCTTGGGCCGGGATGTGGTGCCACCTTGTGCGTAGAAGCCCTGCACACAGGCAAGAAGCCCCCCAGGCCCGCGGGCGCGCCCGACCCTGGAGCCCCCTGGCTGGCTGCAGCCACAGGGAACGGGGGTTCTGAGTTGGCAGCCCCCATTCCCGAAGCATCCACGGGCAGTTCCCCGAAGGGCTGACACCGGCTGCGCCTCAGCAGCCAGACAACCTCCCTCCCTCTGGTCGGGCACTGCAAGCCACACAGCCACTTGTGTCCCCTTTGTCCCTGGAGGCCGCAGCGCGTTTTGGGTTTTGGCGCGGACGGGCCCCTCTCGGCTTCCGTAGTCCATTTGCCCCGGAGCCTGCCAGACCCCTGGCCCCAGAGGCGGGCCCTGCTGAGTCCCCGAGCGCCTCCTGAGTTCCTGCCACCACCCTTGGGCCGGGATGAGGTGCCACCTTGTGCGTAGAAGCCCTGCACACAGGCAAGAAGCCCCCCAGGCCCGCGGGCGCGCCCGACCCTGGAGCCCCCTGGCTGGCTGCAGCCACAGGGAACGGGGGTTCTGAGTTGGCAGCCCCCATTCCCGAAGCATCCACGGGCAGTTCCCCGAAGGGCTGACACCGGCTGCGCCTCAGCAGCCAGACAACCTCCCTCCCTCTGGTCGGGCACTGCAAGCCACACAGCCACTTGTGTCCCCTGTGTCCCTGGAGGCCGCAGCGCATTTTGGGTTTTGGCGCGGACGGGCCCCTCTCGGCTTCCGTAGTCCATTTGCCCCGGAGCCTGCCAGACCCCTGGCCCCAGAGGCGGGCCCTGCTGAGTCCCCGAGCGCCTCCTGAGTTCCTGCCACCACCCTTGGGCCGGGATGAGGTGCCACCTTGTGCGTAGAAGCCCTGCACACAGGCAAGAAGCCCCCCAGGCCCGCGGGCGCGCCCGACCCTGGAGCCCCTGGCTGGCTGCAGCCACAGGGAACGGGGGTACTGAGTTGGCAGCCCCCATTCCCGAAGCATCCATGGGCAGTTCCCCGAAGGGCTGACACCGGCTGCGCCTCAGCAGCCAGACAACCTCCCTCCCTCTGGTCGGGCACTGCAAGCCACACAGCCACTTGTGTCCCCTGTGTCCCTGGAGGCCGCAGCGCGTTTTGGGTTTTGGCGCGGACGGGCCCCTCTCGGCTTCCGTAGTCCATTTGCCCTGGAGCCTGCCAGACCCCTTGCCCCAGGGGCGGGCCCTGCTGAGTCCCTGAGTGCCTCCTGAGTTCCTGCCACCACCCTTGGGCCGGGATGTGGTGCCACCTTGTGCGTAGAAGCCCTGCACACAGGCAAGAAGCCCCCCAGGCCCGCGGGCGCGCCCGACCCTGGAGCCCCCTGGCCGGCTGCAGCCACAGGGAACGGGGGTTCTGAGTTGGCAGCCCCCATTCCCGAAGCATCCACGGGCAGTTCCCCGAAGGGCTGACACCAGCTGCGCCTCAGCAGCCAGACAACCTCCCTCCCTCTGGTCGGGCACTGCAAGCCACACAGCCACTTGTGTCCCCTGTGTCCCTGGAGGCCGCAGCGCGTTTTGGGTTTTGGCGCGGACGGGCCCCTCTCGGCTTCCGTAGTCCATTTGCCCCGGAGCCTGCCAGACCCCTTGCCCCAGGGGCGGGCCCTGCTGAGTCCCCGAGTGCCTCCTGAGTTCCTGCCACCACCCTTGGGCCGGGATGTGGTGCCACCTTGTGCGTAGAAGCCCTGCACACAGGCAAGAAGCCCCTAGGCCCGCGGGCGCGCCCGACCCTGGAGCCCCCTGGCTGGCTGCAGCCACAGGGAACGGGGGTTCTGAGTTGGCAGCCCCCATTCCCGAAGCATCCACGGGCAGTTCCCCGAAGGGCTGACACCGGCTGCGCCTCAGCAGCCAGACAACCTCCCTCCCTCTGGTCGGGCACTGCAAGCCACACAGCCACTTGTGTCCCCTGTGTCCCTGGAGGCCGCAGCGCGTTTTGGGTTTTGGCGCGGACGGGCCCCTCTCGGCTTCCGTAGTCCATTTGCCCCGGAGCCTGCCAGACCCCTTGCCCCAGGGGCGGCCCTGCTGAGTCCCTGAGTGCCTCCTGAGTTCCTGCCACCACCCTTGGGCCGGGATGTGGTGCCACCTTGTGCGTAGAAGCCCTGCACACAGGCAAGAAGCCCCCCAGGCCCGCGGGCGCGCCCGACCCTGGAGCCCCCTGGCTGGCTGCAGCCACAGGGAACGGGGGTTCTGAGTTGGCAGCCCCCATTCCCGAAGCATCCACGGGCAGTTCCCCGAAGGGCTGACACCGGCTGCGCCTCAGCAGCCAGACAACCTCCCTCCCTCTGGTCGGGCACTGCAAGCCACACAGCCACTTGTGTCCCCTTTGTCCCTGGAGGCCGCAGCGCGTTTTGGGTTTTGGCGCGGACGGGCCCCTCTCGGCTTCCGTAGTCCGTTTGCCCCGGAGCCTGCCAGACCCCTGCCCCAGAGGCGGTCCCTGCTGAGTCCCCGAGCGCCTCCTGAGTTCCTGCCACCACCCTTGGGCCGGGATGAGGTGCCACCTTGTGCGTAGAAGCCCTGCACACAGGGAAGAAGCCCCCCAGGCCCGCGGGCGCGCCCGACCCTGGAGCCCCCTGGCTGGCTGCAGCCACAGGGAACGGGGGTACTGAGTTGGCAGCCCCCATTCCCGAAGCATCCACGGGCAGTTCCCCGAAGGGCTGACACCGGCTGCGCCTCAGCAGCCAGACAACCTCCCTCCCTCTGGTCGGGCACTGCAAGCCACACAGCCACTTGTGTCCCCTGTGTCCCTGGAGGCCGCAGCGCGTTTTGGGTTTTGGCGCGGACGGGCCCCTCTCGGCTTCCGTAGTCCATTTGCCCCCGGAGCCTACCAGACCCCTGGCCCCAGGGGCGGGCCCTGCTGAGTCCCCGAGCGCCTCCTGGGTTCCTGCCACCACCCTTGGGCCGGGATGAGGTGCCACCTTGTGCGTAGAAGCCCTGCACACAGGCAAGAAGCCCCCCAGGCCCGCGGGCGCGCCCGACCCTGGAGCCCCCTGGCTGGCTGCAGCCACAGGGAACGGGGGTTCTGAGTTGGCAGCCCCCATTCCCGAAGCATCCACGGGCAGTTCCCCGAAGGGCTGACACCGGCTGCGCCTCAGCAGCCAGACAACCTCCCTCCCTCTGGTCGGGCACTGCAAGCCACACAGCCACTTGTGTCCCCTGTGTCCCTGGAGGCCTCAGCACGTTTTGGGTTTTGGCGCGGACGGGCCCCTCTCGGCTTCCGTAGTCCATTTGCCCCGGAGCCTGCCAGACCCCTTGCCCCAGGGGCGGGCCCTGCTGAGTCCCTGAGTGCCTCCTGAGTTCCTGCCACCACCCTTGGGCCGGGATGTGGTGCCACCTTGTGCGTAGAAGCCCTGCACACAGGCAAGAAGCCCCCCAGGCCCGCGGGCGCGCCCGACCCTGGAGACCCCTGCTGGCTGCAGCCACAGGGAACGGGGGTTCTGAGTTGGCAGCCCCCATTCCCGAAGCATCCACGGGCAGTTCCCCGAAGGGCTGACACCGGCTGCGCCTCAGCAGCCAGACAACCTCCCTCCCTCTGGTCGGGCACTGCAAGCCACACAGCCACTTGTGTCCCCTTTGTCCCTGGAGGCCGCAGCGCGTTTTGGGTTTTGGCGCGGACGGGCCCCTCTCGGCTTCCGTATTCCATTTGCCCCGGAGCCTGCCAGACCCCTGGCCCCAGAGGCGGGCCCTGCTGAGTCCCCGAGCGCCTCCTGAGTTCCTGCCACCACCCTTGGGCCGGGATGAGGTGCCACCTTGTGCGTAGAAGCCCTGCACACAGGCAAGAAGCCCCCCAGGCCCGCGGGCGCGCCCGACCCTGGAGCCCCCTGGCTGGCTGCAGCCACAGGGAACGGGGGTTCTGAGTTGGCAGCCCCCATTCCCGAAGCATCCACGGGCAGTTCCCCGAAGGGCTGACACCGGCTGCGCCTCAGCAGCCAGACAACCTCCCTCCCTCTGGTCGGGCACTGCAAGCCACACAGCCACTTGTGTCCCCTGTGTCCCTGGAGGCCGCAGCGCATTTTGGGTTTTGGCGCGGACGGGCCCCTCTCGGCTTCCGTAGTCCATTTGCCCCGGAGCCTGCCAGACCCCTGGCCCCAGAGGCGGGCCCTGCTGAGTCCCCGAGCGCCTCCTGAGTTCCTGCCACCACCCTTGGGCCGGGATGAGGTGCCACCTTGTGCGTAGAAGCCCTGCACACAGGCAAGAAGCCCCCCAGGCCCGCGGGCGCGCCCGACCCTGGAGCCCCCTGGCTGGCTGCAGCCACAGGGAACGGGGGTTCTGAGTTGGCAGCCCCCATTCCCGAAGCATCCACGGGCAGTTCCCCGAAGGGCTGACACCGGCTGCGCCTCAGCAGCCAGACAACCTCCCTCCCTCTGGTCGGGCACTGCAAGCCACACAGCCACTTGTGTCCCCTTTGTCCCTGGAGGCCGCAGCGCGTTTTGGGTTTTGGCGCGGACGGGCCCCTCTCGGCTTCCGTAGTCCATTTGCCCCGGAGCCTGCCAGACCCCTGGCCCCAGAGGCGGGCCCTGCTGAGTCCCCGAGCGCCTCCTGAGTTCCTGCCACCACCCTTGGGCCGGGATGAGGTGCCACCTTGTGCGTAGAAGCCCTGCACACAGGCAAGAAGCCCCCCAGGCCCGCGGGCGCGCCCGACCCTGGAGCCCCCTGGCTGGCTGCAGCCACAGGGAACGGGGGTTCTGAGTTGGCAGCCCCCATTCCCGAAGCATCCACGGGCAGTTCCCCGAAGGGCTGACACCGGCTGCGCCTCAGCAGCCAGACAACCTCCCTCCCTCTGGTCGGGCACTGCAAGCCACACAGCCACTTGTGTCCCCTCTGTCCCTGGAGGCCGCAGCGCGTTTTGGGTTTTGGCGCGGACGGGCCCCTCTCGGCTTCCGTAGTCCATTTGCCCCGGAGCCTGCCAGACCCCTTGCCCCAGGGGCGGGCCCTGCTGAGTCCCTGAGTGCCTCCTGAGTTCCTGCCACCACCCTTGGGCCGGGATGAGGTGCCACCTTGTGCGTAGAAGCCCTGCACACAGGCAAGAAGCCCCCCAGGCCCGCGGGCGCGCCCGACCCTGGAGCCCCCTGGCTGGCTGCAGCCACAGGGAACGGGGGTTCTGAGTTGGCAGCCCCCATTCCCGAAGCATCCACGGGCAGTTCCCCGAAGGGCTGACACCGGCTGCGCCTCAGCAGCCAGACAACCTCCCTCCCTCTGGTCGGGCACTGCAAGCCACACAGCCACTTGTGTCCCCTCTGTCCCTGGAGGCCGCAGCGCGTTTTGGGTTTTGGCGCGGACGGGCCCCTCTCGGCTTCCGTAGTCCATTTGCCCCGGAGCCTGCCAGACCCCTTGCCCCAGGGGCGGGCCCTGCTGAGTCCCTGAGTGCCTCCTGAGTTCCTGCCATCACCCTTGGGCCGGGATGTGGTGCCACCTTGTGCGTAGAAGCCCTGCACACAGGCAAGAAGCCCCCCAGGCCCGCGGGCGCGCCCGACCCTGGAGCCCCCTGGCTGGCTGCAGCCACAGGGAACGGGGGTTCTGAGTTGGCAGCCCCCATTCCCGAAGCATCCACGGGCAGTTCCCCGAAGGGCTGACACCGGCTGCGCCTCAGCAGCCAGACAACCTCCCTCCCTCTGGTCGGGCACTGCAAGCCACACAGCCACTTGTGTCCCCTTTGTCCCTGGAGGCCGCAGCGCGTTTTGGGTTTTGGCGCGGACGGGCCCCTCTCGGCTTCCGTAGTCCATTTGCCCCGGAGCCTGCCAGACCCCTGGCCACAGAGGCGGGCCCTGCTGAGTCCCCGAGCGCCTCCTGAGTTCCTGCCACCACCCTTGGGCCGGGATGAGGTGCCACCTTGTGCGTAGAAGCCCTGCACACAGGCAAGAAGCCCCCCAGGCCCGCGGGCGCGCCCGACCCTGGAGCCCCCTGGCTGGCTGCAGCCACAGGGAACGGGGGTTCTGAGTTGGCAGCCCCCATTCCCGAAGCATCCACGGGCAGTTCCCCGAAGGGCTGACACCGGCTGCGCCTCAGCAGCCAGACAACCTCCCTCCCTCTGGTCGGGCACTGCAAGCCACACAGCCACTTGTGTCCCCTGTGTCCCTGGAGGCCGCAGCGCGTTTTGGGTTTTGGCGCGGACGGGCCCCTCTCGGCTTCCGTAGTCCATTTGCCCCGGAGCCTGCCAGACCCCTGGCCCCAGAGGCGGGCCCTGCTGAGTCCCCGAGCGCCTCCTGAGTTCCTGCCACCACCCTTGGGCCGGGATGAGGTGCCACCTTGTGCGTAGAAGCCCTGCACACAGGCAAGAAGCCCCCCAGGCCCGCGGGCGCGCCCGACCCTGGAGCCCCCTGGCTGGCTGCAGCCACAGGGAACGGGGGTACTGAGTTGGCAGCCCCCATTCCCGAAGCATCCATGGGCAGTTCCCCGAAGGGCTGACACCGGCTGCGCCTCAGCAGCCAGACAACCTCCCTCCCTCTGGTCGGGCACTGCAAGCCACACAGCCACTTGTGTCCCCTTTGTCCCTGGAGGCCGCAGCGCGTTTTGGGTTTTGGCGCGGACGGGCCCCTCTCGGCTTCCGTAGTCCATTTGCCCCGGAGCCTGCCAGACCCCTGGCCCCAGAGGCGGGCCCTGCTGAGTCCCCGAGCGCCTCCTGAGTTCCTGCCACCACCCTTGGGCCGGGATGAGGTGCCACCTTGTGCGTAGAAGCCCTGCACACAGGCAAGAAGCCCCCAAGCCCGCGGGCGCGCCCGACCCTGGAGCCCCCTGGCTGGCTGCAGCCACAGGGAACGGGGGTTCTGAGTTGGCAGCCCCCATTCCCGAAGCATCCACGGGCAGTTCCCCGAAGGGCTGACACCGGCTGCGCCTCAGCAGCCAGACAACCTCCCTCCCTCTGGTCGGGCACTGCAAGCCACACAGCCACTTGTGTCCCCTGTGTCCCTGGAGGCCGCAGCGCGTTTTGGGTTTTGGCGCGGACGGGCCCCTCTCGGCTTCCGTAGTCCATTTGCCCCGGAGCCTGCCAGACCCCTTGCCCCAGGGGCGGCCCTGCTGAGTCCCTGAGTGCCTCCTGAGTTCCTGCCACCACCCTTGGGCCGGGATGTGGTGCCACCTTGTGCGTAGAAGCCCTGCACACAGGCAAGAAGCCCCCCAGGCCCGCGGGCGCGCCCGACCCTGGAGCCCCCTGGCTGGCTGCAGCCACAGGGAACGGGGGTTCTGAGTTGGCAGCCCCCATTCCCGAAGCATCCACGGGCAGTTCCCCGAAGGGCTGACACCGGCTGCGCCTCAGCAGCCAGACAACCTCCCTCCCTCTGGTCGGGCACTGCAAGCCACACAGCCACTTGTGTCCCCTTTGTCCCTGGAGGCCGCAGCGCGTTTTGGGTTTTGGCGCGGACGGGCCCCTCTCGGCTTCCGTAGTCCATTTGCCCCGGAGCCTGCCAGACCCCTGGCCCCAGAGGCGGGCCCTGCTGAGTCCCCGAGCGCCTCCTGAGTTCCTGCCACCACCCTTGGGCCGGGATGAGGTGCCACCTTGTGCGTAGAAGCCCTGCACACAGGCAAGAAGCCCCCCAGGCCCGCGGGCGCGCCCGACCCTGGAGCCCCCTGGCTGGCTGCAGCCACAGGGAACGGGGGTTCTGAGTTGGCAGCCCCCATTCCCGAAGCATCCACGGGCAGTTCCCCGAAGGGCTGACACCGGCTGCGCCTCAGCAGCCAGACAACCTCCCTCCCTCTGGTCGGGCACTGCAAGCCACACAGCCACTTGTGTCCCCTGTGTCCCTGGAGGCCGCAGCGCATTTTGGGTTTTGGCGCGGACGGGCCCCTCTCGGCTTCCGTAGTCCATTTGCCCCGGAGCCTGCCAGACCCCTGGCCCCAGAGGCGGGCCCTGCTGAGTCCCCGAGCGCCTCCTGAGTTCCTGCCACCACCCTTGGGCCGGGATGAGGTGCCACCATGTGCGTAGAAGCCCTGCACACAGGCAAGAAGCCCCCCAGGCCCGCGGGCGCGCCCGACCCTGGAGCCCCCTGGCTGGCTGCAGCCACAGGGAACGGGGGTACTGAGTTGGCAGCCCCCATTCCCGAAGCATCCATGGGCAGTTCCCCGAAGGGCTGACACCGGCTGCGCCTCAGCAGCCAGACAACCTCCCTCCCTCTGGTCGGGCACTGCAAGCCACACAGCCACTTGTGTCCCCTGTGTCCCTGGAGGCCGCAGCGCGTTTTGGGTTTTGGCGCGGACGGGCCCCTCTCGGCTTCCGTAGTCCATTTGCCCTGGAGCCTGCCAGACCCCTTGCCCCAGGGGCGGGCCCTGCTGAGTCCCTGAGTGCCTCCTGAGTTCCTGCCACCACCCTTGGGCCGGGATGTGGTGCCACCTTGTGCGTAGAAGCCCTGCACACAGGCAAGAAGCCCCCCAGGCCCGCGGGCGCGCCCGACCCTGGAGCCCCCTGGCCGGCTGCAGCCACAGGGAACGGGGGTTCTGAGTTGGCAGCCCCCATTCCCGAAGCATCCACGGGCAGTTCCCCGAAGGGCTGACACCAGCTGCGCCTCAGCAGCCAGACAACCTCCCTCCCTCTGGTCGGGCACTGCAAGCCACACAGCCACTTGTGTCCCCTGTGTCCCTGGAGGCCGCAGCGCGTTTTGGGTTTTGGCGCGGACGGGCCCCTCTCGGCTTCCGTAGTCCATTTGCCCCGGAGCCTGCCAGACCCCTTGCCCCAGGGGCGGGCCCTGCTGAGTCCCCGAGTGCCTCCTGAGTTCCTGCCACCACCCTTGGGCCGGGATGTGGTGCCACCTTGTGCGTAGAAGCCCTGCACACAGGCAAGAAGCCCCTAGGCCCGCGGGCGCGCCCGACCCTGGAGCCCCCTGGCTGGCTGCAGCCACAGGGAACGGGGGTTCTGAGTTGGCAGCCCCCATTCCCGAAGCATCCACGGGCAGTTCCCCGAAGGGCTGACACCGGCTGCGCCTCAGCAGCCAGACAACCTCCCTCCCTCTGGTCGGGCACTGCAAGCCACACAGCCACTTGTGTCCCCTGTGTCCCTGGAGGCCGCAGCGCGTTTTGGGTTTTGGCGCGGACGGGCCCCTCTCGGCTTCCGTAGTCCATTTGCCCCGGAGCCTGCCAGACCCCTTGCCCCAGGGGCGGCCCTGCTGAGTCCCTGAGTGCCTCCTGAGTTTCTGCCACCACCCTTGGGCCGGGATGTGGTGCCACCTTGTGCGTAGAAGCCCTGCACACAGGCAAGAAGCCCCCCAGGCCCGCGGGCGCGCCCGACCCTGGAGCCCCCTGGCTGGCTGCAGCCACAGGGAACGGGGGTTCTGAGTTGGCAGCCCCCATTCCCGAAGCATCCACGGGCAGTTCCCCGAAGGGCTGACACCGGCTGCGCCTCAGCAGCCAGACAACCTCCCTCCCTCTGGTCGGGCACTGCAAGCCACACAGCCACTTGTGTCCCCTTTGTCCCTGGAGGCCGCAGCGCGTTTTGGGTTTTGGCGCGGACGGGCCCCTCTCGGCTTCCGTAGTCCGTTTGCCCCGGAGCCTGCCAGACCCCTGCCCCAGAGGCGGTCCCTGCTGAGTCCCCGAGCGCCTCCTGAGTTCCTGCCACCACCCTTGGGCCGGGATGAGGTGCCACCTTGTGCGTAGAAGCCCTGCACACAGGGAAGAAGCCCCCCAGGCCCGCGGGCGCGCCCGACCCTGGAGCCCCCTGGCTGGCTGCAGCCACAGGGAACGGGGGTACTGAGTTGGCAGCCCCCATTCCCGAAGCATCCACGGGCAGTTCCCCGAAGGGCTGACACCGGCTGCGCCTCAGCAGCCAGACAACCTCCCTCCCTCTGGTCGGGCACTGCAAGCCACACAGCCACTTGTGTCCCCTGTGTCCCTGGAGGCCGCAGCGCGTTTTGGGTTTTGGCGCGGACGGGCCCCTCTCGGCTTCCGTAGTCCATTTGCCCCCGGAGCCTACCAGACCCCTGGCCCCAGGGGCGGGCCCTGCTGAGTCCCCGAGCGCCTCCTGGGTTCCTGCCACCACCCTTGGGCCGGGATGAGGTGCCACCTTGTGCGTAGAAGCCCTGCACACAGGCAAGAAGCCCCCCAGGCCCGCGGGCGCGCCCGACCCTGGAGCCCCCTGGCTGGCTGCAGCCACAGGGAACGGGGGTTCTGAGTTGGCAGCCCCCATTCCCGAAGCATCCACGGGCAGTTCCCCGAAGGGCTGACACCGGCTGTGCCTCTGCAGCCAGACAACCTCCCTCCCTCTGGTCGGGCACTGCAAGCCACACAGCCACTTGTGTCCCCTGTGTCCCTGGAGGCCGCAGCGTGTTTTGGGTTTTGGCGCGGACGGGCCCCTCTCGGCTTCCGTAGTCCATTTGCCCCGGGAGCCTGCCAGACCCCTGGCCCCAGGGGCGGGCCCTGCTGAGTCCCCGAGCGCCTCCTGGGTTCCTGCCACCACCCTTGGGCCGGGATGAGGTGCCACCATGTGCGTAGAAGCCCTGCACACAGGCAAGAAGCCCCCCAGGCCCGCGGGCGCGCCCGACGCTGGATCCCCCTGGCTGGCTGCAGCCACAGGGAACGGGGGTTCTGAGTTGGCAGCCCCCATTCCCGAAGCATCCATGGGCAGTTCCCCGAAGGGCTGACACCGGCTGCGCCTCAGCAGCCAGACAACCTCCCTCCCTCTGGTCGGGCACTGCAAGCCACACAGCCACTTGTGTCCCCTTTGTCCCTGGAGGCCGCAGCGCGTTTTGGGTTTTGGCGCGGACGGGCCCCTCTCGGCTTCCGTAGTCCATTTGCCCCGGAGCCTGCCAGACCCCTTGCCCCAGGGGCGGGCCCTGCTGAGTCCCTGAGTGCCTCCTGAGTTCCTGCCACCACCCTTGGGCCGGGATGAAGTGCCACCTTGTGCATAGAAGCCCTGCACACAGGCAAGAAGCCCCCCAGGCCCGCGGGCGCGCCCGACCCTGGAGCCCCCTGGCTGGCTGCAGCCACAGGGAACGGGGGTTCTGAGTTGGCAGCCCCCATTCCCGAAGCATCCACGGGCAGTTCCCCGAAGGGCTGACACCGGCTGCGCCTCAGCAGCCAGACAACCTCCCTCCCTCTGGTCGGGCACTGCAAGCCACACAGCCACTTGTGTCCCCTGTGTCCCTGGAGGCCGCAGCGCGTTTTGGGTTTTGGCGCGGACGGGCCCCTCTCGGCTTCCGTAGTCCATTTGCCCCGGAGCCTGCCAGACCCCTTGCCCCAGGGGCGGCCCTGCTGAGTCCCTGAGTGCCTCCTGAGTTCCTGCCACCACCCTTGGGCCGGGATGTGGTGCCACCTTGTGCGTAGAAGCCCTGCACACAGGCAAGAAGCCCCCCAGGCCCGCGGGCGCGCCCGACCCTGGAGCCCCCTGGCTGGCTGCAGCCACAGGGAACGGGGGTTCTGAGTTGGCAGCCCCCATTCCCGAAGCATCCACGGGCAGTTCCCCGAAGGGCTGACACCGGCTGCGCCTCAGCAGCCAGACAACCTCCCTCCCTCTGGTCGGGCACTGCAAGCCACACAGCCACTTGTGTCCCCTTTGTCCCTGGAGGCCGCAGCGCGTTTTGGGTTTTGGCGCGGACGGGCCCCTCTCGGCTTCCGTAGTCCATTTGCCCCGGAGCCTGCCAGACCCCTGGCCCCAGAGGCGGGCCCTGCTGAGTCCCCGAGCGCCTCCTGAGTTCCTGCCACCACCCTTGGGCCGGGATGAGGTGCCACCTTGTGCGTAGAAGCCCTGCACACAGGCAAGAAGCCCCCCAGGCCCGCGGGCGCGCCCGACCCTGGAGCCCCCTGGCTGGCTGCAGCCACAGGGAACGGGGGTTCTGAGTTGGCAGCCCCCATTCCCGAAGCATCCACGGGCAGTTCCCCGAAGGGCTGACACCGGCTGCGCCTCAGCAGCCAGACAACCTCCCTCCCTCTGGTCGGGCACTGCAAGCCACACAGCCACTTGTGTCCCCTGTGTCCCTGGAGGCCGCAGCACGTTTTGGGTTTTGGCGCGGACGGGCCCCTCTCGGCTTCCGTAGTCCATTTGCCCCGGAGCCTGCCAGACCCCTTGCCCCAGGGGCGGGCCCTGCTGAGTCCCTGAGTGCCTCCTGAGTTCCTGCCACCACCCTTGGGCCGGGATGTGGTGCCACCTTGTGCGTAGAAGCCCTGCACACAGGCAAGAAGCCCCCCAGGCCCGCGGGCGCGCCCGACCCTGGAGCCCCCTGCTGGCTGCAGCCACAGGGAACGGGGGTTCTGAGTTGGCAGCCCCCATTCCCGAAGCATCCACGGGCAGTTCCCCGAAGGGCTGACACCGGCTGCGCCTCAGCAGCCAGACAACCTCCCTCCCTCTGGTCGGGCACTGCAAGCCACACAGCCACTTGTGTCCCCTTTGTCCCTGGAGGCCGCAGCGCGTTTTGGGTTTTGGCGCGGACGGGCCCCTCTCGGCTTCCGTATTCCATTTGCCCCGGAGCCTGCCAGACCCCTGGCCCCAGAGGCGGGCCCTGCTGAGTCCCCGAGCGCCTCCTGAGTTCCTGCCACCACCCTTGGGCCGGGATGAGGTGCCACCTTGTGCGTAGAAGCCCTGCACACAGGCAAGAAGCCCCCCAGGCCCGCGGGCGCGCCCGACCCTGGAGCCCCCTGGCTGGCTGCAGCCACAGGGAACGGGGGTTCTGAGTTGGCAGCCCCCATTCCCGAAGCATCCACGGGCAGTTCCCCGAAGGGCTGACACCGGCTGCGCCTCAGCAGCCAGACAACCTCCCTCCCTCTGGTCGGGCACTGCAAGCCACACAGCCACTTGTGTCCCCTGTGTCCCTGGAGGCCGCAGCGCATTTTGGGTTTTGGCGCGGACGGGCCCCTCTCGGCTTCCGTAGTCCATTTGCCCCGGAGCCTGCCAGACCCCTGGCCCCAGAGGCGGGCCCTGCTGAGTCCCCGAGCGCCTCCTGAGTTCCTGCCACCACCCTTGGGCCGGGATGAGGTGCCACCTTGTGCGTAGAAGCCCTGCACACAGGCAAGAAGCCCCCCAGGCCCGCGGGCGCGCCCGACCCTGGAGCCCCCTGGCTGGCTGCAGCCACAGGGAACGGGGGTACTGAGTTGGCAGCCCCCATTCCCGAAGCATCCATGGGCAGTTCCCCGAAGGGCTGACACCGGCTGCGCCTCAGCAGCCAGACAACCTCCCTCCCTCTGGTCGGGCACTGCAAGCCACACAGCCACTTGTGTCCCCTTTGTCCCTGGAGGCCGCAGCGCGTTTTGGGTTTTGGCGCGGACGGGCCCCTCTCGGCTTCCGTAGTCCATTTGCCCCGGAGCCTGCCAGACCCCTGGCCCCAGAGGCGGGCCCTGCTGAGTCCCCGAGCGCCTCCTGAGTTCCTGCCACCACCCTTGGGCCGGGATGAGGTGCCACCTTGTGCGTAGAAGCCCTGCACACAGGCAAGAAGCCCCCCAGGCCCGCGGGCGCGCCCGACCCTGGAGCCCCCTGGCCGGCTCCAGCCACAGGGAACGGGGGTACTGAGTTGGCAGCCCCCATTCCCGAAGCATCCACGGGCAGTTCCCCGAAGGGCTGACACCGGCTGCGCCTCAGCAGCCAGACAACCTCCCTCCCTCTGGTCGGGCACTGCAAGCCACACAGCCACTTGTGTCCCCTGTGTCCCTGGAGGCCGCAGCGCGTTTTGGGTTTTGGCGCGGACGGGCCCCTCTCGGCTTCCGTAGTCCATTTGCCCTGGAGCCTGCCAGACCCCTTGCCCCAGGGGCGGGCCCTGCTGAGTTCCTGAGTGCCTCCTGAGTTCCTGCCACCACCCTTGGGCCGGGATGTGGTGCCACCTTGTGCGTAGAAGCCCTGCACACAGGCAAGAAGCCCCCCAGGCCCGCGGGCGCGCCCGACCCTGGAGCCCCCTGGCTGGCTGCAGCCACAGGGAACGGGGGTTCTGAGTTGGCAGCCCCCATTCCCGAAGCATCCACGGGCAGTTCCCCGAAGGGCTGACACCAGCTGCGCCTCAGCAGCCAGTCAACCTCCCTCCCTCTGGTCGGGCACTGCAAGCCACACAGCCACTTGTGTCCCCTGTGTCCCTGGAGGCCGCAGCGCGTTTTGGGTTTTGGCGCGGACGGGCCCCTCTCGGCTTCCGTAGTCCATTTGCCCCGGAGCCTGCCAGACCCCTTGCCCCAGGGGCGGGCCCTGCTGAGTCCCGGAGTGCCTCCTGAGTTCCTGCCACCACCCTTGGGCCGGGATGTGGTGCCACCTTGTGCGTAGAAGCCCTGCACACAGGCAAGAAGCCCCTAGGCCCGCGGGCGCGCCCGACCCTGGAGCCCCCTGGCTGGCTGCAGCCACAGGGAACGGGGGTTCTGAGTTGGCAGCCCCCATTCCCGAAGCATCCACGGGCAGTTCCCCGAAGGGCTGACACCGGCTGCGCCTCAGCAGCCAGACAACCTCCCTCCCTCTGGTCGGGCACTGCAAGCCACACAGCCACTTGTGTCCCCTGTGTCCCTGGAGGCCGCAGCGCGTTTTGGGTTTTGGCGCGGACGGGCCCCTCTCGGCTTCCGTAGTCCATTTGCCCCGGAGCCTGCCAGACCCCTTGCCCCAGGGGCGGCCCTGCTGAGTCCCTGAGTGCCTCCTGAGTTCCTGCCACCACCCTTGGGCCGGGATGTGGTGCCACCTTGTGCGTAGAAGCCCTGCACACAGGCAAGAAGCCCCCCAGGCCCGCGGGCGCGCCCGACCCTGGAGCCCCCTGGCTGGCTGCAGCCACAGGGAACGGTGGTTCTGAGTTGGCAGCCCCCATTCCCGAAGCATCCACGGGCAGTTCCCCGAAGGGCTGACACCGGCTGCGCCTCAGCAGCCAGACAACCTCCCTCCCTCTGGTCGGGCACTGCAAGCCACACAGCCACTTGTGTCCCCTGTGTCCGTGGAGGCCGCAGCGCGTTTTGGGTTTTGGCGCGGACGGGCCCCTCTCGGCTTCCGTAGTCCGTTTGCCCCGGAGCCTGCCAGACCCCTGCCCCAGAGGCGGTCCCTGCTGAGTCCCCGAGCGCCTCCTGAGTTCCTGCCACCACCCTTGGGCCGGGATGAGGTGCCACCTTGTGCGTAGAAGCCCTGCACACAGGGAAGAAGCCCCCCAGGCCCGCGGGCGCGCCCGACCCTGGAGCCCCCTGGCTGGCTGCAGCCACAGGGAACGGGGGTACTGAGTTGGCAGCCCCCATTCCCGAAGCATCCACGGGCAGTTCCCCGAAGGGCTGACACCGGCTGCGCCTCAGCAGCCAGACAACCTCCCTCCCTCTGGTCGGGCACTGCAAGCCACACAGCCACTTGTGTCCCCTGTGTCCCTGGAGGCCGCAGCGCGTTTTGGGTTTTGGCGCGGACGGGCCCCTCTCGGCTTCCGTAGTCCATTTGCCCCCGGAGCCTACCAGACCCCTGGCCCCAGGGGCGGGCCCTGCTGAGTCCCCGAGCGCCTCCTGGGTTCCTGCCACCACCCTTGGGCCGGGATGAGGTGCCACCTTGTGCGTAGAAGCCCTGCACACAGGCAAGAAGCCCCCCAGGCCCTCGGGCGCGCCCGACCCTGGAGCCCCCTGGCTGGCTGCAGCCACAGGGAACGGGGGTTCTGAGTTGGCAGCCCCCATTCCCGAAGCATCCACGGGCAGTTCCCCGAAGGGCTGACACCGGCTGTGCCTCTGCAGCCAGACAACCTCCCTCCCTCTGGTCGGGCACTGCAAGCCACACAGCCACTTGTGTCCCCTGTGTCCCTGGAGGCCGCAGCGCGTTTTGGGTTTTGGCGCGGACGGGCCCCTCTCGGCTTCCGTAGTCCATTTGCCCCCGGAGCCTGCCAGACCCCTGGCCCCAGGGGCGGGCCCTGCTGAGTCCCCGAGCGCCTCCTGGGTTCCTGCCACCACCCTTGGGCCGGGATGAGGTGCCACCTTGTGCGTAGAAGCCCTGCACACAGGCAAGAAGCCCCCCAGGCCCGCGGGCGCGCCCGACGCTGGATCCCCCTGGCTGGCTGCAGCCACAGGGAACGGGGGTTCTGAGTTGGCAGCCCCCATTCCCGAAGCATCCATGGGCAGTTCCCCGAAGGGCTGACACCGGCTGCGCCTCAGCAGCCAGACAACCTCCCTCCCTCTGGTCGGGCACTGCAAGCCACACAGCCACTTGTGTCCCCTGTGTCCCTGGAGGCCGCAGCGCGTTTTGGGTTTTGGCGCGGACGGGCCCCTCTCGGCTTCCGTAGTCCATTTGCCCCGGAGCCTGCCAGACCCCTGGCCCCAGGGGCGGGCCCTGCTGAGTCCCTGAGTGCCTCCTGAGTTCCTGCCACCACCCTTGGGCCGGGATGTGGTGCCACCTTGTGCGTAGAAGCCCTGCACACAGGCAATAAGCCTCCCAGGCCCGCGGGCGCGCCCGACCCTGGAGCCCCCTGGCTGGCTGCAGCCACAGGGAACGGGGGTTCTGAGTTGGCAGCCCCCATTCCCGAAGCATCCACGGGCAGTTCCCCGAAGGGCTGACACCGGCTGCGCCTCAGCAGCCAGACAACCTCCCTCCCTCTGGTCGGGCACTGCAAGCCACACAGCCACTTGTGTCCCCTGTGTCCCTGGAGGCCGCAGCGCGTTTTGGGTTTTGGCGCGGACGGGCCCCTCTCGGCTTCCGTAGTCCATTTGCCCCGGAGCCTGCCAGACCCCTTGCCCCAGGGGCGGCCCTGCTGAGTCCCTGAGTGCCTCCTGAGTTCCTGCCACCACCCTTGGGCCGGGATGTGGTGCCACCTTGTGCGTAGAAGCCCTGCACACAGGCAAGAAGCCCCCCAGGCCCGCGGGCGCGCCCGACCCTGGAGCCCCCTGGCTGGCTGCAGCCACAGGGAACGGGGGTTCTGAGTTGGCAGCCCCCATTCCCGAAGCATCCACGGGCAGTTCCCCGAAGGGCTGACACCGGCTGCGCCTCAGCAGCCAGACAACCTCCCTCCCTCTGGTCGGGCACTGCAAGCCACACAGCCACTTGTGTCCCCTTTGTCCCTGGAGGCCGCAGCGCGTTTTGGGTTTTGGCGCGGACGGGCCCCTCTCGGCTTCCATAGTCCGTTTGCCCCGGAGCCTGCCAGACCCCTGCCCCAGAGGCGGTCCCTGCTGAGTCCCCGAGCGCCTCCTGAGTTCCTGCCACCACCCTTGGGCCGGGATGAGGTGCCACCTTGTGCGTAGAAGCCCTGCACACAGGGAAGAAGCCCCCCAGGCCCGCGGGCGCGCCCGACCCTGGAGCCCCCTGGCTGGCTGCAGCCACAGGGAACGGGGGTACTGAGTTGGCAGCCCCCATTCCCGAAGCATCCACGGGCAGTTCCCCGAAGGGCTGACACCGGCTGCGCCTCAGCAGCCAGACAACCTCCCTCCCTCTGGTCGGGCACTGCAAGCCACACAGCCACTTGTGTCCCCTGTGTCCCTGGAGGCCGCAGCGCGTTTTGGGTTTTGGCGCGGACGGGCCCCTCTCGGCTTCCGTAGTCCATTTGCCCCCGGAGCCTACCAGACCCCTGGCCCCAGGGGCGGGCCCTGCTGTGTCCCCGAGCGCCTCCTGGGTTCCTGCCACCACCCTTGGGCCGGGATGAGGTGCCACCTTGTGCGTAGAAGCCCTGCACACAGGCAAGAAGCCCCCCAGGCCCGCGGGCGCGCCCGACCCTGGAGCCCCCTGGCTGGCTGCAGCCACAGGGAACGGGGGTTCTGAGTTGGCAGCCCCCATTCCCGAAGCATCCACGGGCAGTTCCCCGAAGGGCTGACACCGGCTGTGCCTCTGCAGCCAGACAACCTCCCTCCCTCTGGTCGGGCACTGCAAGCCACACAGCCACTTGTGTCCCCTGTGTCCCTGGAGGCCGCAGCGCGTTTTGGGTTTTGGCGCGGACGGGCCCCTCTCGGCTTCCGTAGTCCATTTGCCCCCGGAGCCTGCCAGACCCCTGGCCCCAGGGGCGGGCCCTGCTGAGTCCCCGAGCGCCTCCTGGGTTCCTGCCACCACCCTTGGGCCGGGATGAGGTGCCACCTTGTGCGTAGAAGCCCTGCACACAGGCAAGAAGCCCCCCAGGCCCGCGGGCGCGCCCGACGCTGGATCCCCCTGGCTGGCTGCAGCCACAGGGAACGGGGGTTCTGAGTTGGCAGCCCCCATTCCCGAAGCATCCACGGGCAGTTCCCCGAAGGGCTGACACCGGCTGCGCCTCAGCAGCCAGACAACCTCCCTCCCTCTGGTCGGGCACTGCAAGCCACACAGCCACTTGTGTGTCCCCTGTGTCCCTGGAGGCCGCAGCGCGTTTTGGGTTTTGGCGCGGACGGGCCCCTCTCGGCTTCCGTAGTCCATTTGCCCCGGAGCCTGCCAGACCCCTTGCCCCAGGGGCGGGCCCTGCTGAGTCCTCGAGTGCCTCCTGAGTTCCTGCCACCACCCTTGGGCCGGGATGTGGTGCCACCTTGTGCGTAGAAGCCCTGCACACAGGCAAGAAGCCCCTAGGCCCGCGGGCGCGCCCGACTCTGGAGCCCCCTGGCTGGCTGCAGCCACAGGGAACGGGGGTTCTGAGTTGGCAGCCCCCATTCCCGAAGCATCCACGGGCAGTTCCCCGAAGGGCTGACACCGGCTGCGCCTCAGCAGCCAGACAACCTCCCTCCCTCTGGTCGGGCACTGCAAGCCACACAGCCACTTGTGTCCCCTGTGTCCCTGGAGGCCGCAGCGCGTTTTGGGTTTTGGCGCGGACGGGCCCCTCTCGGCTTCCGTAGTCCATTTGCCCCGGAGCCTGCCAGACCCCTTGCCCCAGGGGCGGCCCTGCTGAGTCCCTGAGTGCCTCCTGAGTTCCTGCCACCACCCTTGGGCCGGGATGTGGTGCCACCTTGTGCGTAGAAGCCCTGCACACAGGCAAGAAGCCCCCCAGGCCCGCGGGCGCGCCCGACCCTGGAGCCCCCTGGCTGGCTGCAGCCACAGGGAACGGGGGTTCTGAGTTGGCAGCCCCCATTCCCGAAGCATCCACGGGCAGTTCCCCGAAGGGCTGACACCGGCTGCGCCTCAGCAGCCAGACAACCTCCCTCCCTCTGGTCGGGCACTGCAAGCCACACAGCCACTTGTGTCCCCTTTGTCCCTGGAGGCCGCAGCGCTTTTTGGGTTTTGGCGCGGACGGGCCCCTCTCGGCTTCCGTAGTCCATTTGCCCCGGAGCCTGCCAGACCCCTGGCCCCAGAGGCGGGCCCTGCTGAGTCCCCGAGCGCCTCCTGAGTTCCTGCCACCACCCTTGGGCCGGGATGAGGTGCCACCTTGTGCGTAGAAGCCCTGCACACAGGCAAGAAGCCCCCCAGGCCCGCGGGCGCGCCCGACCCTGGAGCCCCCTGGCTGGCTGCAGCCACAGGGAACGGGGGTTCTGAGTTGGCAGCCCCCATTCCCGAAGCATCCACGGGCAGTTCCCCGAAGGGCTGACACCGGCTGCGCCTCAGCAGCCAGACAACCTCCCTCCCTCTGGTCGGGCACTGCAAGCCACACAGCCACTTGTGTCCCCTGTGTCCCTGGAGGCCGCAGCGCGTTTTGGGTTTTGGCGCGGACGGGCCCCTCTCGGCTTCCGTAGTCCATTTGCCCCGGAGCCTGCCAGACCCCTTGCCCCAGGGGCGGGCCCTGCTGAGTCCCCGAGTGCCTCCTGAGTTCCTGCCACCACCCTTGGGCCGGGATGTGGTGCCACCTTGTGCGTAGAAGCCCTGCACACAGGCAAGAAGCCCCCAGGCCCGCGGGCGCGCCCGACCCTGGAGCCCCCTGGCCGGCTCCAGCCACAGGGAACGGGGGTACTGAGTTGGCAGCCCCCATTCCCGAAGCATCCACGGGCAGTTCCCCGAAGGGCTGACACCGGCTGCGCCTCAGCAGCCAGACAACCTCCCTCCCTCTGGTCGGGCACTGCAAGCCACACAGCCACTTGTGTCCCCTGTGTCCCTGGAGGCCGCAGCGCGTTTTGGGTTTTGGCGCGGACGGGCCCCTCTCGGCTTCCGTAGTCCATTTGCCCTGGAGCCTGCCAGACCCCTTGCCCCAGGGGCGGGCCCTGCTGAGTCCCTGAGTGCCTCCTGAGTTCCTGCCACCACCCTTGGGCCGGGATGTGGTGCCACCTTGTGCGTAGAAGCCCTGCACACAGGCAAGAAGCCCCCCAGGCCCGCGGGCGCGCCCGACCCTGGAGCCCCCTGGCTGGCTGCAGCCACAGGGAACGGGGGTTCTGAGTTGGCAGCCCCCATTCCCGAAGCATCCACGGGCAGTTCCCCAAAGGGCTGACACCGGCTGCGCCTCAGCAGCCAGACAACCTCCCTCCCTCTGGTCGGGCACTGCAAGCCACACAGCCACTTGTGTCCCCTGTGTCCCTGGAGGCCGCAGCGCGTTTTGGGTTTTGGCGCGGACGGGCCCCTCTCGGCTTCCGTAGTCCATTTGCCCCGGAGCCTGCCAGACCCCTTGCCCCAGGGGCGGCCCTGCTGAGTCCCTGAGTGCCTCCTGAGTTCCTGCCACCACCCTTGGGCCGGGATGTGGTGCCACCTTGTGCGTAGAAGCCCTGCACACAGGCAAGAAGCCCCCCAGGCCCGCGGGCACGCCCGACCCTGGAGCCCCCTGGCTGGCTGCAGCCACAGGGAACGGGGGTTCTGAGTTGGCAGCCCCCATTCCCGAAGCATCCACGGGCAGTTCCCCGAAGGGCTGACACCGGCTGCGCCTCAGCAGCCAGACAACCTCCCTCCCTCTGGTCGGGCACTGCAAGCCACACAGCCACTTGTGTCCCCTTTGTCCCTGGAGGCCGCAGCGCGTTTTGGGTTTTGGCGTGGACGGGCCCCTCTCGGCTTCCGTAGTCCATTTGCCCCGGAGCCTGCCAGACCCCTGGCCCAGAGGCGGTCCCTGCTGAGTCCCCGAGCGCCTCCTGAGTTCCTGCCACCACCCTTGGGCCGGGATGAGGTGCCACCTTGTGCGTAGAAGCCCTGCACACAGGCAAGAAGCCCCCCAGGCCCGCGGGCGCGCCCGACCCTGGAGCCCCCTGGCTGGCTGCAGCCACAGGGAACGGGGGTTCTGAGTTGGCAGCCCCCATTCCCGAAGCATCCACGGGCAGTTCCCCGAAGGGCTGACACCGGCTGCGCCTCAGCAGCCAGACAACCTCCCTCCCTCTGGTCGGGCACTGCAAGCCACACAGCCACTTGTGTCCCCTGTGTCCCTGGAGGCCGCAGCGCGTTTTCGGTTTTGGCGCGGACGGGCCCCTCTCGGCTTCCGTAGTCCATTTGCCCCCGGAGCCTACCAGACCCCTTGCCCCAGGGGCGGGCCCTGCTGAGTCCCCGAGCGCCTCCTGGGTTCCTGCCACCACCCTTGGGCCGGGATGAGGTGCCACCTTGTGCGTAGAAGCCCAGCACACAGGCAAGAAGCCCCCCAGGCCCGCGGGCGCGCCCGACCCTGGAGCCCCCTGGCTGGCTGCAGCCACAGGGAACGGGGGTTCTGAGTTGGCAGCCCCCATTCCCGAAGCATCCACGGGCAGTTCCCCGAAGGGCTGACACCGGCTGCGCCTCAGCAGCCAGACAACCTCCCTCCCTCTGGTCGGGCACTGCAAGCCACACAGCCACTTGTGTCCCCTGTGTCCCTGGAGGCCGCAGCGCGTTTTGGGTTTTGGCGCGGACGGGCCCCTCTCGGCTTCCGTAGTCCATTTGCCCCCGGAGCCTGCCAGACCCCTGGCCCCAGGGGCGGGCCCTGCTGAGTCCCCGAGCGCCTCCTGGGTTCCTGCCACCACCCTTGGGCCGGGATGAGGTGCCACCTTGTGCGTAGAAGCCCTGCACACAGGCAAGAAGCCCCCCAGGCCCGCGGGCGGGCCCGACCCTGGAGCCCCCTGGCTGGCTGCAGCCACAGGGAACGGGGGTTCTGAGTTGGCAGCCCCCATTCCCGAAGCATCCATGGGCAGTTCCCCGAAGGGCTGACACCGGCTGCGCCTCAGCAGCCAGACAACCTCCCTCCCTCTGGTCGGGCACTGCAAGCCACACAGCCACTTGTGTCCCCTGTGTCCCTGGAGGCCGCAGCGCGTTTTGGGTTTTGGCGCGGACGGGCCCCTCTCAGCTTCCGTAGTCCATTTGCCCCGGAGCCTGCCAGACCCCTGGCCCCAGGGGCGGGCCCTGCTGAGTCCCTGAGTGCCTCCTGAGTTCCTGCCACCACCCTTGGGCCGGGATGTGGTGCCACCTTGTGCGTAGAAGCCCTGCACACAGGCAAGAAGCCCCCCAGGCCCGCGGGCGCGCCCGACCCTGGAGCCCCCTGGCTGGCTGCAGCCACAGGGAACGGGGGTTCTGAGTTGGCAGCCCCCATTCCCGAAGCATCCACGGGCAGTTCCCCGAAGGGCTGACACCGGCTGCGCCTCAGCAGCCAGACAACCTCCCTCCCTCTGGTCGGGCACTGCAAGCCACACAGCCACTTGTGTCCCCTGTGTCCCTGGAGGCCGCAGCGCGTTTTGGGTTTTGGCGCGGACGGGCCCCTCTCGGCTTCCGTAGTCCATTTGCCCCGGAGCCTGCCAGACCCCTGGCCCCAGAGGCGGGCCCTGCTGAGTCCCCGAGCGCCTCCTGAGTTCCTGCCACCACCCTTGGGCCGGGATGAGGTGCCACCTTGTGCGTAGAAGCCCTGCACACAGGCAAGAAGCCCCTAGGCCCGCGGGCGCGCCCGACCCTGGAGCCCCCTGGCTGGCTGCAGCCACAGGGAACGGGGGTTCTGAATTGGCAGCCCCCATTCCCGAAGCATCCACGGGCAGTTCCCCGAAGGGCTGACACCGGCTGCGCCTCAGCAGCCAGACAACCTCCCTCCCTCTGGTCGGGCACTGCAAGCCACACAGCCACTTGTGTCCCCTCTGTCCCTGGAGGCCGCAGCGCGTTTTGGGTTTTGGCGCGGACGGGCCCCTCTCGGCTTCCGTAGTCCATTTGCCCCGGAGCCTGCCAGACCCCTTGCCCCAGGGGCGGGCCCTGCTGAGTCCCTGAGTGCCTCCTGAGTTCCTGCCACCACCCTTGGGCCGGGATGTGGTGCCACCTTGTGCGTAGAAGCCCTGCACACAGGCAAGAAGCCCCCCAGGCCCGCGGGCGCGCCCGACCCTGGAGCCCCCTGGCTGGCTGCAGCCACAGGGAACGGGGGTTCTGAGTTGGCAGCCCCCATTCCCGAAGCATCCACGGGCAGTTCCCCGAAGGGCTGACACCGGCTGCGCCTCAGCAGCCAGACAACCTCCCTCCCTCTGGTCGGGCACTGCAAGCCACACAGCCACTTGTGTCCCCTTTGTCCCTGGAGGCCGCAGCGCGTTTTGGGTTTTGGCGCGGACGGGCCCCTCTCGGCTTCCGTAGTCCATTTGCCCCGGAGCCTGCCAGACCCCTGGCCCCAGAGGCGGGCCCTGCTGAGTCCCCGAGCGCCTCCTGAGTTCCTGCCACCACCCTTGGGCCGGGATGAGGTGCCACCTTGTGCGTAGAAGCCCTGCACACAGGCAAGAAGCCCCCCAGGCCCGCGGGCGCGCCCGACCCTGGAGCCCCCTGGCTGGCTGCAGCCACAGGGAACGGGGGTTCTGAGTTGGCAGCCCCCATTCCCGAAGCATCCACGGGCAGTTCCCCGAAGGGCTGACACCGGCTGCGCCTCAGCAGCCAGACAACCTCCCTCCCTCTGGTCGGGCACTGCAAGCCACACAGCCACTTGTGTCCCCTGTGTCCCTGGAGGCCGCAGCGCGTTTTGGGTTTTGGCGCGGACGGGCCCCTCTCGGCTTCCGTAGTCCATTTGCCCCGGAGCCTGCCAGACCCCTTGCCCCAGGGGCGGGCCCTGCTGAGTCCCCGAGTGCCTCCTGAGTTCCTGCCACCACCCTTGGGCCGGGATGTGGTGCCACCTTGTGCGTAGAAGCCCTGCACACAGGCAAGAAGCCCCTAGGCCCGCGGGCGCGCCCGACTCTGGAGCCCCCTGGCTGGCTGCAGCCACAGGGAACGGGGGTTCTGAGTTGGCAGCCCCCATTCCCGAAGCATCCACGGGCAGTTCCCCGAAGGGCTGACACCGGCTGCGCCTCAGCAGCCAGACAACCTCCCTCCCTCTGGTCGGGCACTGCAAGCCACACAGCCACTTGTGTCCCCTGTGTCCCTGGAGGCCGCAGCGCGTTTTGGGTTTTGGCGCGGACGGGCCCCTCTCGGCTTCCGTAGTCCATTTGCCCCGGAGCCTGCCAGACCCCTTGGCCAAGGGGCGGGCCCTGATGAGTCCCTGAGTGCCTCCTGGGTTCCTGCCACCACCCTTGGGCCGGGATGTGGTGCCACCTTGTGCGTAGAAGCCCTGCACACAGGCAAGAAGCCCCCCAGGCCCGCGGGGGCGCCTGACCCTAGAGCCCCTTGGCTGGCTGCAGCCACAGGGAACGGGGGTTCTGAGTTGGCAGCCCCCATTCCCGAAGCATCCACGGGCAGTTTCCCGAAGGGCTGACACCGGCTGCGCCTCAGCAGCCAGACAACCTCCCTCCCTCTGGTCGGGCACTGCAAGCCACACAGCCACTTGTGTCCCCTGTGTCCCTGGAGGCCGCAGCGCGTTTTGGGTTTTGGCGCGGACGGGCCCCTCTCGGCTTCCGTAGTCCATTTGCCCCGGAGCCTGCCAGACCCCTTGCCCCAGGGGCGGGCCCTGCTGAGTCCCCGAGTGCCTCCTGAGTTCCTGCCACCACCCTTGGGCCGGGATGTGGTGCCACCTTGTGTGTAGAAGCCCTGCACACAGGCAAGAAGCCCCTAGGCCCGCGGGCGCGCCCGACCCTGGAGCCCCCTGGCTGGCTGCAGCCACAGGGAACGGGGGTTCTGAGTTGGCAGCCCCCATTCCCGAAGCATCCACGGGCAGTTCCCCGAAGGGCTGACACCGGCTGCGCCTCAGCAGCCAGACAACCTCCCTCCCTCTGGTCGGGCACTGCAAGCCACACAGCCACTTGTGTCCCCTGTGTCCCTGGAGGCCGCAGCGCGTTTTGGGTTTTGGCGCGGACTGGCCCCTCTCGGCTTCCGTAGTCCATTTGCCCCGGAGCCTGCCAGACCCCTTGCCCCAGGGGCGGCCCTGCTGAGTCCCTGAGTGCCTCCTGAGTTCCTGCCACCACCCTTGGGCCGGGATGTGGTGCCACCTTGTGCGTAGAAGCCCTGCACACAGGCAAGAAGCCCCCCAGGCCCGCGGGCGCGCCCGACCCTGGAGCCCCCTGGCTGGCTGCAGCCACAGGGAACGGGGGTTCTGAGTTGGCAGCCCCCATTCCCGAAGCATCCACGGGCAGTTCCCCGAAGGGCTGACACCGGCTGCGCCTCAGCAGCCAGACAACCTCCCTCCCTCTGGTCGGGCACTGCAAGCCACACAGCCACTTGTGTCCCCTTTGTCCCTGGAGGCCGCAGCGCGTTTTGGGTTTTGGCGCGGACGGGCCCCTCTCGGCTTCCGTAGTCCATTTGCCCCGGAGCCTGCCAGACCCCTGGCCCCAGAGGCGGGCCCTGGTGAGTCCCCGAGCGCCTCCTGAGTTCCTGCCACCACCCTTGGGCCGGGATGAGGTGCCACCTTGTGCGTAGAAGCCCTGCACACAGGCAAGAAGCCCCCCAGGCCCGCGGGCGCGCCCGACCCTGGAGCCCCCTGGCTGGCTGCAGCCACAGGGAACGGGGGTTCTGAGTTGGCAGCCCCCATTCCTGAAGCATCCACGGGCAGTTCCCCGAAGGGCTGACACCAGCTGCGCCTCAGCAGCCAGACAACCTCCCTCCCTCTGGTCGGGCACTGCAAGCCACACAGCCACTTGTGTCCCCTGTGTCCCTGGAGGCCGCAGCGCGTTTTGGGTTTTGGCGCGGACGGGCCCCTCTCGGCTTCCGTAGTCCATTTGCCCCGGAGCCTGCCAGACCCCTTGCCCCAGGGGCGGGCCCTGCTGAGTCCCCGAGTGCCTCCTGAGTTCCTGCCACCACCCTTGGGCCGGGATGTGGTGCCACCTTGTGCGTAGAAGCCCTGCACACAGGCAAGAAGCCCCTAGGCCCGCGGGCGCGCCCGACTCTGGAGCCCCCTGGCTGGCTGCAGCCACAGGGAACGGGGGTTCTGAGTTGGCAGCCCCCATTCCCGAAGCATCCACGGGCAGTTCCCCGAAGGGCTGACACCGGCTGCGCCTCAGCAGCCAGACAACCTCCCTCCCTCTGGTCGGGCACTGCAAGCCACACAGCCACTTGTGTCCCCTGTGTCCCTGGAGGCCGCAGCGCGTTTTGGGTTTTGGCGTGGACGGGCCCCTCTCGGCTTCCGTAGTCCATTTGCCCCGGAGCCTGCCAGACCCCTTGGCCAAGGGGCGGGCCCTGATGAGTCCCTGAGTGCCTCCTGGGTTCCTGCCACCACCCTTGGGCCGGGATGTGGTGCCACCTTGTGCGTAGAAGCCCTGCACACAGGCAAGAAGCCCCCCAGGCCCGCGGGCGCGCCTGACCCTAGAGCCCCTTGGCTGGCTGCAGCCACAGGGAACGGGGGTTCTGAGTTGGCAGCCCCCATTCCCGAAGCATCCACGGGCAGTTTCCCGAAGGGCTGACACCGGCTGCCCCTCAGCAGCCAGACAACCTCCCTCCCTCTGGTCGGGCACTGCAAGCCACACAGCCACTTGTGTCCCCTGTGTCCCTGGAGGCCGCAGCGCGTTTTGGGTTTTGGCGCGGACGGGCCCCTCTCGGCTTCCGTAGTCCATTTGCCCCGGAGCCTGCCAGACCCCTTGCCCCAGGGGCGGGCCCTGCTGAGTCCCCGAGTGCCTCCTGAGTTCCTGCCACCACCCTTGGGCCGGGATGTGGTGCCACCTTGTGTGTAGAAGCCCTGCACACAGGCAAGAAGCCCCTAGGCCCGCGGGCGCGCCCGACCCTGGAGCCCCCTGGCTGTCTGCAGCCACAGGGAACGGGGGTTCTGAGTTGGCAGCCCCCATTCCCGAAGCATCCACGGGCAGTTCCCCGAAGGACTGACACCGGCTGCGCCTCAGCAGCCAGACAACCTCCCTCCCTCTGGTCGGGCACTGCAAGCCACACAGCCACTTGTGTCCCCTGTGTCCCTGGAGGCCGCAGCGCGTTTTGGGTTTTGGCGCGGACGGGCCCCTCTCGGCTTCCGTAGTCCATTTGCCCCGGAGCCTGCCAGACCCCTTGCCCCAGGGGCGGCCCTGCTGAGTCCCTGAGTGCCTCCTGAGTTCCTGCCACCACCCTTGGGCCGGGATGTGGTGCCACCTTGTGCGTAGAAGCCCTGCACACAGGCAAGAAGCCCCCCAGGCCCGCGGGCGCGCCCGACCCTGGAGCCCCCTGGCTGGCTGCAGCCACAGGGAACGGGGGTTCTGAGTTGGCAGCCCCCATTCCCGAAGCATCCACGGGCAGTTCCCCGAAGGGCTGACACCGGCTGCGCCTCAGCAGCCAGACAACCTCCCTCCCTCTGGTCGGGCACTGCAAGCCACACAGCCACTTGTGTCCCCTTTGTCCCTGGAGGCCGCAGCGCGTTTTGGGTTTTGGCGCGGACGGGCCCCTCTCGGCTTCCGTAGTCCATTTGCCCCGGAGCCTGCCAGACCCCTGGCCCCAGAGGCGGGCCCTGGTGAGTCCCCGAGCGCCTCCTGAGTTCCTGCCACCACCCTTGGGCCGGGATGAGGTGCCACCTTGTGCGTAGAAGCCCTGCACACAGGCAAGAAGCCCCCCAGGCCCGCGGGCGCGCCCGACCCTGGAGCCCCCTGGCTGGCTGCAGCCACAGGGAACGGGGGTTCTGAGTTGGCAGCCCCCATTCCCGAAGCATCCACGGGCAGTTCCCCGAAGGGCTGACACCGGCTGCGCCTCAGCAGCCAGACAACCTCCCTCCCTCTGGTCGGGCACTGCAAGCCACACAGCCACTTGTGTCCCCTGTGTCCCTGGAGGCCGCAGCGCGTTTTGGGTTTTGGCGCGGACGGGCCCCTCTCGGCTTCCGTAGTCCATTTGCCCCGGAGCCTGCCAGACCCCTTGCCCCAGGGGCGGGCCCTGCTGAGTCCCTGAGTGCCTCCTGAGTTCCTGCCACCACCCTTGGGCCGGGATGTGGTGCCACCTTGTGCGTAGAAGCCCTGCACACAGGCAAGAAGCCCCCCAGGCCCGCGGGCGCGCCCGACCCTGGAGCCCCCTGGCTGGCTGCAGCCACAGGGAACGGGGGTTCTGAGTTGGCAGCCCCCATTCCCGAAGCATCCACGGGCAGTTCCCCGAAGGGCTGACACCAGCTGCGCCTCAGCAGCCAGACAACCTCCCTCCCTCTGGTCGGGCACTGCAAGCCACACAGCCACTTGTGTCCCCTGTGTCCCTGGAGGCCGCAGCGCGTTTTGGGTTTTGGCGCGGACGGGCCCCTCTCGGCTTCCGTAGTCCATTTGCCCCGGAGCCTGCCAGACCCCTTGCCCCAGGGGGGGGCCCTGCTGAGTCCCCGAGTGCCTCCTGAGTTCCTGCCACCACCCTTGGGCCGGGATGTGGTGCCACCTTGTGCGTAGAAGCCCTGCACACAGGCAAGAAGCCCCTAGGCCCGCGGGCGCGCCCGACCCTGGAGCCCCCTGGCTGGCTGCAGCCACAGGGAACGGGGGTTCTGAGTTGGCAGCCCCCATTCCCGAAGCATCCACGGGCAGTTCCCCGAAGGGCTGACACCGGCTGCGCCTCAGCAGCCAGACAACCTCCCTCCCTCTGGTCGGGCACTGCAAGCCACACAGCCACTTGTGTCCCCTGTGTCCCTGGAGGCCGCAGCGCGTTTTGGGTTTTGGCGCGGACGGGCCCCTCTCGGCTTCCGTAGTCCATTTGCCCCGGAGCCTGCCAGACCCCTTGCCCCAGGGGCGGGCCCTGCTGAGTCCCTGAGTGCCTCCTGAGTTCCTGCCACCACCCTTGGGCCGGGATGTGGTGCCACCTTGTGCGTAGAAGCCCTGCACACAGGCAAGAAGCCCCCCAGGCCCGCGGGCGCGCCCGACCCTGGAGCCCCCTGGCTGGCTGCAGCCACAGGGAACGGGGGTTCTGAGTTGGCAGCCCCCATTCCCGAAGCATCCACGGGCAGTTCCCCGAAGGGCTGACACCGGCTGCGCCTCAGCAGCCAGACAACCTCCCTCCCTCTGGTCGGGCACTGCAAGCCACACAGCCACTTGTGTCCCCTTTGTCCCTGGAGGCCGCAGCGCGTTTTGGGTTTTGGCGCGGACGGGCCCCTCTCGGCTTCCGTAGTCCATTTGCCCCGGAGCCTGCCAGACCCCTTGCCCCAGGGGCGGGCCCTGCTGAGTCCCCGAGTGCCTCCTGAGTTCCTGCCACCACCCTTGGGCCGGGATGTGGTGCCACCTTGTGCGTAGAAGCCCTGCACACAGGCAAGAAGCCCCCCAGGCCCGCGGGCGCGCCCGACCCTGGAGCCCCCTGGCTGGCTGCAGCCACAGGGAACGGGGGTTCTGAGTTGGCAGCCCCCATTCCCGAAGCATCCACGGGCAGTTCCCCGAAGGGCTGACACCGGCTGCGCCTCAGCAGCCAGACAACCTCCCTCCCTCTGGTCGGGCACTGCAAGCCACACAGCCACTTGTGTCCCCTTTGTCCCTGGAGGCCGCAGCGCGTTTTGGGTTTTGGCGCGGACGGGCCCCTCTCAGCTTCCGTAGTCCATTTGCCCCGGAGCCTGCCAGACCCCTTGCCCCAGGGGCGGGCCCTGCTGAGTCCCTGAGTGCCTCCTGAGTTCCTGCCACCACCCTTGGGCCGGGATGTGGTGCCACCTTGTGCGTAGAAGCCCTGCACACAGGCAAGAAGCCCCCCAGGCCCGCGGGCGCGCCCGACCCTGGAGCCCCCTGGCTGGCTGCAGCCACAGGGAACGGGGGTTCTGAGTTGGCAGCCCCCATTCCCGAAGCATCCACGGGCAGTTCCCCGAAGGGCTGACACCGGCTGCGCCTCAGCAGCCAGACAACCTCCCTCCCTCTGGTCGGGCACTGCAAGCCACACAGCCACTTGTGTCCCCTTTGTCCCTGGAGGCCGCAGCGCGTTTTGGGTTTTGGCGCGGACGGGCCCCTCTCGGCTTCCGTAGTCCATTTGCCCCGGAGCCTGCCAGACCCCTGGCCCCAGAGGCGGGCCCTGCTGAGTCCCCGAGCGCCTCCTGAGTTCCTGCCACCACCCTTGGGCCGGGATGAGGTGCCACCTTGTGCGTAGAAGCCCTGCACACAGGCAAGAAGCCCCCCAGGCCCGCGGGCGCGCCCGACCCTGGAGCCCCCTGGCTGGCTGCAGCCACAGGGAACGGGGGTTCTGAGTTGGCAGCCCCCATTCCCGAAGCATCCACGGGCAGTTCCCCGAAGGGCTGACACCGGCTGCGCCTCAGCAGCCAGACAACCTCCCTCCCTCTGGTCGGGCACTGCAAGCCACACAGCCACTTGTGTCCCCTGTGTCCCTGGAGGCCGCAGCGCGTTTTGGGTTTTGGCGCGGACGGGCCCCTCTCGGCTTCCGTAGTCCATTTGCCCCGGAGCCTGCCAGACCCCTTGCCCCAGGGGCGGGCCCTGCTGAGTCCCCGAGTGCCTCCTGAGTTCCTGCCACCACCCTTGGGCCGGGATGTGGTGCCACCTTGTGCGTAGAAGCCCTGCACACAGGCAAGAAGCCCCTAGGCCCGCGGGCGCGCCCGACTCTGGAGCCCCCTGGCTGGCTGCAGCCACAGGGAACGGGGGTTCTGAGTTGGCAGCCCCCATTCCCGAAGCATCCACGGGCAGTTCCCCGAAGGGCTGACACCGGCTGCGCCTCAGCAGCCAGACAACCTCCCTCCCTCTGGTCGGGCACTGCAAGCCACACAGCCACTTGTGTCCCCTGTGTCCCTGGAGGCCGCAGCGCGTTTTGGGTTTTGGCGCCGACGGGCCCCTCTCGGCTTCCGTAGTCCATTTGCCCCGGAGCCAGCCAGACCCCTTGGCCAAGGGGCGGGCCCTGATGAGTCCCTGAGTGCCTCCTGGGTTCCTGCCACCACCCTTGGGCCGGGATGTGGTGCCACCTTGTGCGTAGAAGCCCTGCACACAGGCAAGAAGCCCCCCAGGCCCGCGGGCGCGCCTGAACCTGGAGCCCCTTGGCTGGCTGCAGCCACAGGGAACGGGGGTTCTGAGTTGGCAGCCCCCATTCCCGAAGCATCCACGGGCAGTTCCCCGAAGGGCTGACACCGGCTGCGCCTCAGCAGCCAGACAACCTCCCTCCCTCTGGTCGGGCACTGCAAGCCACACAGCCACTTGTGTCCCCTGTGTCCCTGGAGGCCGCAGCGCGTTTTGGGTTTTGGCGCGGACGGGCCCCTCTCGGCTTCCGTAGTCCATTTGCCCCGGAGCCTGCCAGACCCCTTGCCCCAGGGGCGGGCCCTGCTGAGTCCCCGAGTGCCTCCTGAGTTCCTGCCACCACCCTTGGGCCGGGATGTGGTGCCACCTTGTGTGTAGAAGCCCTGCACACAGGCAAGAAGCCCCTAGGCCCACGGGCGCGCCCGACCCTGGAGCCCCCTGGCTGGCTGCAGCCACAGGGAACGGGGGTTCTGAGTTGGCAGCCCCCATTCCCGAAGCATCCACGGGCAGTTCCCCGAAGGACTGACACCGGCTGCGCCTCAGCAGCCAGACAACCTCCCTCCCTCTGGTCGGGCACTGCAAGCCACACAGCCACTTGTGTCCCCTGTGTCCCTGGAGGCCGCAGCGCGTTTTGGGTTTTGGCGCGGACGGGCCCCTCTCGGCTTCCGTAGTCCATTTGCCCCGGAGCCTGCCAGACCCCTTGCCCCAGGGGCGGCCCTGCTGAGTCCCTGAGTGCCTCCTGAGTTCCTGCCACCACCCTTGGGCCGGGATGTGGTGCCACCTTGTGCGTAGAAGCCCTGCACACAGGCAAGAAGCCCCCCAGGCCCGCGGGCGCGCCCGACCCTGGAGCCCCCTGGCTGGCTGCAGCCACAGGGAACGGGGGTTCTGAGTTGGCAGCCCCCATTCCCGAAGCATCCACGGGCAGTTCCCCGAAGGGCTGACACCGGCTGCGCCTCAGCAGCCAGACAACCTCCCTCCCTCTGGTCGGGCACTGCAAGCCACACAGCCACTTGTGTCCCCTTTGTCCCTGGAGGCCGCAGCGCGTTTTGGGTTTTGGCGCGGACGGGCCCCTCTCGGCTTCCGTAGTCCATTTGCCCCGGAGCCTGCCAGACCCCTGGCCCCAGAGGCGGGCCCTGGTGAGTCCCCGAGCGCCTCCTGAGTTCCTGCCACCACCCTTGGGCCGGGATGAGGTGCCACCTTGTGCGTAGAAGCCCTGCACACAGGCAAGAAGCCCCCCAGGCCCGCGGGCGCGCCCGACCCTGGAGCCCCCTGGCTGGCTGCAGCCACAGGGAACGGGGGTTCTGAGTTGGCAGCCCCCATTCCCGAAGCATCCACGGGCAGTTCCCCGAAGGGCTGACACCGGCTGCGCCTCAGCAGCCAGACAACCTCCCTCCCTCTGGTCGGGCACTGCAAGCCACACAGCCACTTGTGTCCCCTGTGTCCCTGGAGGCCGCAGCGCGTTTTGGGTTTTGGCGCGGACGGGCCCCTCTCGGCTTCCGTAGTCCATTTGCCCTGGAGCCTGCCAGACCCCTTGCCCCAGGGGCGGGCCCTGCTGAGTCCCTGAGTGCCTCCTGAGTTCCTGCCACCACCCTTGGGCCGGGATGTGGTGCCACCTTGTGCGTAGAAGCCCTGCACACAGGCAAGAAGCCCCCCAGGCCCGCGGGCGCGCCCGACCCTGGAGCCCCCTGGCTGGCTGCAGCCACAGGGAACGGGGGTTCTGAGTTGGCAGCCCCCATTCCCGAAGCATCCACGGGCAGTTCCCCGAAGGGCTGACACCAGCTGCGCCTCAGCAGCCAGACAACCTCCCTCCCTCTGGTCGGGCACTGCAAGCCACACAGCCACTTGTGTCCCCTGTGTCCCTGGAGGCCGCAGCGCGTTTTGGGTTTTGGCGCGGACGGGCCCCTCTCGGCTTCCGTAGTCCATTTGCCCCGGAGCCTGCCAGACCCCTTGCCCCAGGGGCGGGCCCTGCTGAGTCCCCGAGTGCCTCCTGAGTTCCTGCCACCACCCTTGGGCCGGGATGTGGTGCCACCTTGTGCGTAGAAGCCCTGCACACAGGCAAGAAGCCCCTAGGCCCGCGGGCGCGCCCGACTCTGGAGCCCCCTGGCTGGCTGCAGCCACAGGGAACGGGGGTTCTGAGTTGGCAGCCCCCATTCCCGAAGCATCCACGGGCAGTTCCCCGAAGGGCTGACACCGGCTGCGCCTCAGCAGCCAGACAACCTCCCTCCCTCTGGTCGGGCACTGCAAGCCACACAGCCACTTGTGTCCCCTGTGTCCCTGGAGGCCGCAGCGCGTTTTGGGTTTTGGCGCGGACGGGCCCCTCTCGGCTTCCGTAGTCCATTTGCCCCGGAGCCTGCCAGACCCCTTGGCCAAGGGGCGGGCCCTGATGAGTCCCTGAGTGCCTCCTGGGTTCCTGCCACCACCCTTGGGCCGGGATGTGGTGCCACCTTGTGCGTAGAAGCCCTGCACACAGGCAAGAAGCCCCCCAGGCCCGCGGGCGCGCCTGAACCTGGAGCCCCTTGGCTGGCTGCAGCCACAGGGAACGGGGGTTCTGAGTTGGCAGCCCCCATTCCCGAAGCATCCACGGGCAGTTCCCCGAAGGGCTGACACCGGCTGCGCCTCAGCAGCCAGACAACCTCCCTCCCTCTGGTCGGGCACTGCAAGCCACACAGCCACTTGTGTCCCCTGTGTCCCTGGAGGCCGCAGCGCGTTTTGGGTTTTGGCGCGGACGGGCCCCTTTCGGCTTCCGTAGTCCATTTGCCCCGGAGCCTGCCAGACCCCTTGCCCCAGGGGCGGGCCCTGCTGAGTCCCCGAGTGCCTCCTGAGTTCCTGCCACCACCCTTGGGCCGGGATGTGGTGCCACCTTGTGTGTAGAAGCCCTGCACACAGGCAAGAAGCCCCTAGGCCCGCGGGCGCGCCCGACCCTGGAGCCCCCTGGCTGGCTGCAGCCACAGGGAACGGGGGTTCTGAGTTGGCAGCCCCCATTCCCGAAGCATCCACGGGCAGTTCCCCGAAGGACTGACACCGGCTGCGCCTCAGCAGCCAGACAACCTCCCTCCCTCTGGTCGGGCACTGCAAGCCACACAGCCACTTGTGTCCCCTGTGTCCCTGGAGGCCGCAGCGCGTTTTGGGTTTTGGCGCGGACGGGCCCCTCTCGGCTTCCGTAGTCCATTTGCCCCGGAGCCTGCCAGACCCCTTGCCCCAGGGGCGGCCCTGCTGAGTCCCTGAGTGCCTCCTGAGTTCCTGCAACCACCCTTGGGCCGGGATGTGGTGCCACCTTGTGCGTAGAAGCCCTGCACACAGGCAAGAAGCCCCCCAGGCCCGCGGGCGCGCCCGACCCTGGAGCCCCCTGGCTGGCTGCAGCCACAGGGAACGGGGGTTCTGAGTTGGCAGCCCCCATTCCCGAAGCATCCACGGGCAGTTCCCCGAAGGGCTGACACCGGCTGCGCCTCAGCAGCCAGACAACCTCCCTCCCTCTGGTCGGGCACTGCAAGCCACACAGCCACTTGTGTCCCCTGTGTCCCTGGAGGCCGCAGCGCGTTTTGGGTTTTGGCGCGGACGGGCCCCTCTCGGCTTCCGTAGTCCATTTGCCCCGGAGCCTGCCAGACCCCTGGCCCCAGAGGCGGGCCCTGGTGAGTCCCCGAGCGCCTCCTGAGTTCCTGCCACCACCCTTGGGCCGGGATGAGGTGCCACCTTGTGCGTAGAAGCCCTGCACACAGGCAAGAAGCCCCCCAGGCCCGCGGGCGCGCCCGACCCTGGAGCCCCCTGGCTGGCTGCAGCCACAGGGAACGGGGCTTCTGAGTTGGCAGCCCCCATTCCCGAAGCATCCACGGGCAGTTCCCCGAAGGGCTGACACCGGCTGCGCCTCAGCAGCCAGACAACCTCCCTCCCTCTGGTCGGGCACTGCAAGCCACACAGCCACTTGTGTCCCCTGTGTCCCTGGAGGCCGCAGCGCGTTTTGGGTTTTGGCGCGGACGGGCCCCTCTCGGCTTCCGTAGTCCATTTGCCCCGGAGCCTGCCAGACCCCTTGCCCCAGGGGCGGGCCCTGCTGAGTCCCCGAGTGCCTCCTGAGTTCCTGCCACCACCCTTGGGCCGGGATGTGGTGCCACCTTGTGCGTAGAAGCCCTGCACACAGGCAAGAAGCCCCTAGGCCCGCGGGCGCGCCCGACTCTGGAGCCCCCTGGCTGGCTGCAGCCACAGGGAACGGGGGTTCTGAGTTGGCAGCCCCCATTCCCGAAGCATCCACGGGCAGTTCCCCGAAGGGCTGACACCGGCTGCGCCTCAGCAGCCAGACAACCTCCCTCCCTCTGGTCGGGCACTGCAAGCCACACAGCCACTTGTGTCCCCTGTGTCCCTGGAGGCCGCAGCGCGTTTTGGGTTTTGGCGCGGACGGGCCCCTCTCGGCTTCCGTAGTCCATTTGCCCCGGAGCCTGCCAGACCCCTTGCCCCAGGGGCGGGCCCTGCTGAGTCCCTGAGTGCCTCCTGAGTTCCTGCCACCACCCTTGGGCCGGGATGTGGTGCCACCTTGTGCGTAGAAGCCCTGCACACAGGCAAGAAGCCCCCCAGGCCCGCGGGCGCGCCCGACCCTGGAGCCCCCTGGCTGGCTGCAGCCACAGGGAACGGGGGTTCTGAGTTGGCAGCCCCCATTCCCGAAGCATCCACGGGCAGTTCCCCGAAGGGCTGACACCGGCTGCGCCTCAGCAGCCAGACAACCTCCCTCCCTCTGGTCGGGCACTGCAAGCCACACAGCCACTTGTGTCCCCTTTGTCCCTGGAGGCCGCAGCGCGTTTTGGGTTTTGGCGCGGACGGGCCCCTCTCGGCTTCCGTAGTCCATTTGCCCCGGAGCCTGCCAGACCCCTTGCCCCAGGGGCGGGCCCTGCTGAGTCCCCGAGTGCCTCCTGAGTTCCTGCCACCACCCTTGGGCCGGGATGTGGTGCCACCTTGTGCGTAGAAGCCCTGCACACAGGCAAGAAGCCCCTAGGCCCGCGGGCGCGCCCGACTCTGGAGCCCCCTGGCTGGCTGCAGCCACAGGGAACGGGGGTTCTGAGTTGGCAGCCCCCATTCCCGAAGCATCCACGGGCAGTTCCCTGAAGGGCTGACACCGGCTGCGCCTCAGCAGCCAGACAACCTCCCTCCCTCTGGTCGGGCACTGCAAGCCACACAGCCACTTGTGTCCCCTCTGTCCCTGGAGGCCGCAGCGCGTTTTGGGTTTTGGCGCGGACGGGCCCCTCTCGGCTTCCGTAGTCCATTTGCCCCGGAGCCTGCCAGACCCCTTGCCCCAGGGGCGGGCCCTGCTGAGTCCCCGAGTGCCTCCTGAGTTCCTGCCACCACCCTTGGGCCGGGATGTGGTGCCACCTTGTGCGTAGAAGCCCTGCACACAGGCAAGAAGCCCCCCAGGCCCGCGGGCGCGCCCGACCCTGGAGCCCCCTGGCTGGCTGCAGCCACAGGGAACGGGGGTTCTGAGTTGGCAGCCCCCATTCCCGAAGCATCCACGGGCAGTTCCCCGAAGGGCTGACACCGGCTGCGCCTCAGCAGCCAGACAACCTCCCTCCCTCTGGTCGGGCACTGCAAGCCACACAGCCACTTGTGTCCCCTTTGTCCCTGGAGGCCGCAGCGCGTTTTGGGTTTTGGCGCGGACGGGCCCCTCTCGGCTTCCGTAGTCCATTTGCCCCGGAGCCTGCCAGACCCCTGGCCCCAGAGGCGGGCCCTGCTGAGTCCCCGAGCGCCTCCTGAGTTCCTGCCACCACCCTTGGGCCGGGATGAGGTGCCACCTTGTGCGTAGAAGCCCTGCACACAGGCAAGAAGCCCCCCAGGCCCGCGGGCGCGCCCGACCCTGGAGCCCCCTGGCTGGCTGCAGCCACAGGGAACGGGGGTTCTGAGTTGGCAGCCCCCATTCCCGAAGCATCCACGGGCAGTTCCCCGAAGGGCTGACACCGGCTGCGCCTCAGCAGCCAGACAACCTCCCTCCCTCTGGTCGGGCACTGCAAGCCACACAGCCACTTGTGTCCCCTGTGTCCCTGGAGGCCGCAGCGCATTTTGGGTTTTGGCGCGGACGGGCCCCTCTCGGCTTCCGTAGTCCATTTGCCCCGGAGCCTGCCAGACCCCTGGCCCCAGAGGCGGGCCCTGCTGAGTCCCCGAGCGCCTCCTGAGTTCCTGCCACCACCCTTGGGCCGGGATGAGGTGCCACCTTGTGCGTAGAAGCCCTGCACACAGGCAAGAAGCCCCCCAGGCCCGCGGGCGCGCCCGACCCTGGAGCCCCCTGGCTGGCTGCAGCCACAGGGAACGGGGGTACTGAGTTGGCAGCCCCCATTCCCGAAGCATCCATGGGCAGTTACCCGAAGGGCTGACACCGGCTGCGCCTCAGCAGCCAGACAACCTCCCTCCCTCTGGTCGGGCACTGCATGCCACACAGCCACTTGTGTCCCCTTTGTCCCTGGAGGCCGCAGCGCGTTTTGGGTTTTGGCGCGGACGGGCCCCTCTCGGCTTCCGTAGTCCATTTGCCCCGGAGCCTGCCAGACCCCTGGCCCCAGAGGCGGGCCCTGCTGAGTCCCCGAGCGCCTCCTGAGTTCCTGCCACCACCCTTGGCCGGGATGAGGTGCCACCTTGTGCGTAGAAGCCCTGCACACAGGCAAGAAGCCCCCCAGGCCCGCGGGCGCGCCCGACCCTGGAGCCCCCTGGCCGGCTCCAGCCACAGGGAACGGGGGTACTGAGTTGGCAGCCCCCATTCCCGAAGCATCCACGGGCAGTTCCCCGAAGGGCTGACACCGGCTGCGCCTCAGCAGCCAGACAACCTCCCTCCCTCTGGTCGGGCACTGCAAGCCACACAGCCACTTGTGTCCCCTGTGTCCCTGGAGGCCGCAGCGCGTTTTGGGTTTTGGCGCGGACGGGCCCCTCTCGGCTTCCGTAGTCCATTTGCCCCCGGAGCCTGCCAGATCCCTGGCCCCAGGGGCGGGCCCTGCTGAGTCTCCGAGCGCCTCCTGGGTTCCTTCCACCACCCTTGGGCCGGGATGTGGTGCCACCTTGTGCGTAGAAGCCCTGCACACAGGCAAGAAGCCCCCCAGGCCCGCGGGCGCGCCCGACCCTGGAGACCCCTGGCTGGCTGCAGCCACAGGGAACGGGGGTTCTGAGTTTGCAGCCCCCATTCCCGAAGCATCCACGGGCAGTTCCCCGAAGGGCTGACACCGGCTGCGCCTCAGCAGCCAGACAACCTCCCTCCCTCTGGTCGGGCACTGCAAGCCACACAGCCACTTGTGTCCCCTGTGTCCCTGGAGGCCGCAGCGCATTTTGGGTTTTGGCGCGGACGGGCCCCTCTCGGCTTCCGTAGTCCATTTGCCCCCGGAGCTTTGCCAGACCCCTGGCCCCAGGGGCGGGCCCTGCTGAGTCCCCGAGCGCCTCCTGGGTTCCTGCCACCACCCTTGGGCCGGGATGAGGTGCCACCTTGTGCGTAGAAGCCCTGTACACAGGCAAGAAGCCCCCCAGGCCCGCGGGCGCGCCCGACCCTGGAGCCCCCTGGCTGGCTGCAGCCACAGGGAACGGGGGTACTGAGTTGGCAGCCCCCATTCCCGAAGCATCCACGGGCAGTTCCCCGAAGGGCTGACACCGGCTGCGCCTCAGCAGCCAGACAACCTCCCTCCCTCTGGTCGGGCACTGCAAGCCACACAGCCACTTGTGTCCCCTGTGTCCCTGGAGGCCGCAGCGCGTTTTGGGTTTTGGCGCGGACGGGCCCCTCTCGGCTTCCGTAGTCCATTTGCCCCGGAGCCTGCCAGACCCCTTGCCCCAGGGGCGGGCCCTGCTGAGTCCCTGAGTGCCTCCTGAGTTCCTGCCACCACCCTTGGGCCGGGATGTGGTGCCACCTTGTGCGTAGAAGCCCTGCACACAGGCAAGAAGCCCCCCAGGCCCGCGGGCGTGCCCGACCCTGGAGCCCCCTGGCTGGCTGCAGCCACAGGGAACGGGGGTTCTGAGTTGGCAGCCCCCATTCCCGAAGCATCCACGGGCAGTTCCCCGAAGGGCTGACACCGGCTGCGCCTCAGCAGCCAGACAACCTCCCTCCCTCTGGTCGGGCACTGCAAGCCACACAGCCACTTGTGTCCCCTGTGTCCCTGGAGGCCGCAGCGCGTTTTGGGTTTTGGCGCGGACGGGCCCCTCTCGGCTTCCGTAGTCCATTTGCCCCGGAGCCTGCAGACCCCTTGCCCCAGGGGCGGGCCCTGCTGAGTCCCTGAGTGCCTCCTGAGTTCCTGCCACCACCCTTGGGCCGGGATGTGGTGCCACCTTGTGCGTAGAAGCCCTGCACACAGGCAAGAAGCCCCCAGGCCCGCGGGCGCGCCCGACCCTGGAGCCCCCTGGCTGGCTGCAGCCACAGGGAACGGGGGTTCTGAGTTGGCAGCCCCCATTCCCGAAGCATCCACGGGCAGTTCCCCGAAGGGCTGACACCGGCTGCGCCTCAGCAGCCAGACAACCTCCCTCCCTCTGGTCGGGCACTGCAAGCCACACAGCCACTTGTGTCCCCTGTGTCCCTGGAGGCCGCAGCGCGTTTTGGGTTTTGGCGCGGACGGGCCGCTCTCGGTTTCCGTAGTCCATTTGCACCCGGAGCCTGCCAGACCCCTGGCCCCATGGGCGGGCCCTGCTGAGTCCCCAAGCGCCTCCTGGGTTCCTACCACCACCCTTGGGCTAGGATGTGGTGCCACCTTGTGCATAGAAGCCCTGCACACAGGCAAGAAGCTGCACACACCCACTCCTGAAGCCCACTGGGGCAGTCCAAGGGCGAGGAGCTCGGAGCTCGGTCAGGGCTGTCCCAGCTGAACTTTTTGAGGGTGGACGGACACGCCCGCAGGGCAATCAGGTGTTGCGGGCAGGCCCCGGGGGCAGGCCCTGCTGAGTCCCCGAGCGCCACCTGGGTTCCTGCCACCACCCTTGGGCCGGGATGAGGTGCTCCCTTTTGCGTAGAAGCCCTGCACACAGGCAAGAAGCCCCCCAGGCCTGCGGCGCACCCGACCCTGGAGCCCCCTGGCCGGATGCAGCCACAGGGAACGGGGGTTCTGAGTTGGCAGGCCCCATTCCCGAAGCATCCACGGGCACTTCCGAAGGGCTGACACCTGCTGCGCCTCAGCAGCCAGCCAACCTCCCTCCCTCTGTTCGGGCACTGCAAGCCACACAGCCACTTGTGTTCCCTGTGTCCCTCCCTGGAGCCCGCAGCGCGTTTTGGGTTTTGGCGCGGAAGGGCCCCTCTCGGCTTCCGTAGTCCATTTGCCCCCGGAGCCTGCCAGACCCCTGGCTCTAGGAGGCTGCCCAGGGGCGCTGCCAACAGCCCCCCAGGTGCTGGCTAGCCGCCTCGGCCGGCCACGGTGGGAGCACACACACCTGCGGGTGTCCCCGGGCCGCGCACACACGGACTGCCCCGCGCTTCCCGGCGTTGCAAATACGCCCCCTGGGAAGCCCCGCCCGCCCTAGGGTCTTGTCGGGTGGGGCCGATGCATGGTGGTTGACTGGGGAGGGCTGCTGCTGGCACACACCCACTCCTGAAGCCCACTGGGGCGGTCCAAGGGCGATGAGCTCGGAGCTCAGTCAGGGCTGTCCCAGCAGAACTTTTTGAGGGTGGACGGACACGCCCGCGGGCAATCAGGTGGTGCAGGCAGGCCCCGGGGGCAGGCCTGCTGAGTCCCCGAGCGCCACCTGGGTTCCTGCCACCACCCTTGGGCCGGGATGAGGTGCCACCTTGTGCGTAGAAGCCCTGCACACAGGCAAGAAGCCCCCCCAGGCCCGCGGCGCACCCGACCCTGGAGCCCCCTGGCCGGATGCAGACACAGGGAACGGGGGTTCTGAGTTGGCAGGGCCCCATTCCCGAAGCATCCACGGGCACTTCCCGAAGGGCTGACACCTGCTGCGCCTCAGCAGCCAGCCAACCTCCCTCCCTCTGGTCGGGCACTGCACGCCACACAGCCACTTGTGTCCCCTGTGTCCCTCCCTGGAGGCCGCAGCGCGTTTTGGGTTTTGGCGCGGACGGGCCCCTCTCGGCTTCCGTAGTCCATTTTGCCCCCGGAGCCTGCCAGACCCCTGGCTCTAGGAGGCTGCCCAGGGGCGCTGCCAACAGCCCCCAGGTGCTGGCTAGCCGCAGCAGCCGGCCAAGGGGGAGCACACACACCTGCAGGTGTCCCCAGGCCGCGCACACACGGACTGCCCCGCGCTTCCCGGCCTTGCAAATAGGCCCCCCGGGAAGCCCCGCCCGCCCTAGGGGCTTGTAGGGCAGGGCCTACACAAGGTGGGTGAGTGGGGAGGGCTGCTGCTGGCACACACCCACTCCTGAAGCCCACTGGGGCAGTCCAAGGGCGAGGAGCTCGGAGCTCGGTCAGGGCTGTCCCAGCAGAACTTTTTGAGGGTGGACGGACACGCCCGCGGGCAATCAGGTGTTGCGGGCAGGCCCCGGGGGCAGGCCCTGCTGAGTCCCCGAGCGCCACCTGGGTTCCTGCCACCACCCTTGGGCCGGATGAGGTGCCACCTTGTGCGTAGAAGCCCTGCACACAGGCAAGAAGCCCCCCAGGCCCGCGGCGCACCCGACCCTGGAGCCCCCTGGCTGGCTGCAGCCACAGGGAACGGGGGTACTGAGTTGGCAGCCCCCATTCCCGAAGCATCCACGGGCAGTTCCCTGAAGGGCTGACACCGGCTGCGCCTCAGCAGCCAGACAACCTCCCTCCCTCTGGTCGGGCACTGCAAGCCACACAGCCACTTGTGTCCCCTGTGTCCTGGAGGCCGCAGCGCGTTTTGGGTTTTGGCGCGGACGGGCCCCTCTCAGCTTCCGTAGTCCATTTGCCCCGGAGCCTGCCAGACCCCTTACCCCAGGGGCGGGCCCTGCTGAGTCCCTGAGTGCCTCCTGAGTTCCTGCCACCACCCTTGGGCCGGGATGAGGTGCCACCTTGTGCGTAGAAGCCCTGTACACAGGCAAGAAGCCCCCCAGGCCCGCGGGCGCGCCCGACCCTGGAGCCCCCTGGCTGGCTGCAGCCACAGGGAACGGGGGTACTGAGTTGGCAGCCCCCCATTCCCGAAGCATCCACGGGCAGTTCCCCGAAGGGCTGACACCGGCTGCGCCTCAGCAGCCAGACAACCTCCCTCCCTCTGGTCGGCACTGCAAGCCACACAGCCACTTGTGTCCCCTGTGTCCCTGGAGGCCGCAGCGCGTTTTGGGTTTTGGCGCGGACGGGCCCCTCTCGGCTTCCGTAGTCCATTTGCCCCGGAGCCTGCCAGACCCCTTGCCCCAGGGGCGGGCCCTGCTGAGTCCCTGAGTGCCTCCTGAGTTCCTGCCACCACCCTTGGGCCGGGATGTGGTGCCACCTTGTGCGTAGAAGCCCTGCACACAGGCAAGAAGCCCCACAGGCCCGCGGGCGCGCCCGACCCTGGAGCCCCCTGGCTGGCTGCAGCCACAGGGAACGGGGGTTCTGAGTTGGCAGCCCCCATTCCCGAAGCATCACGGCAGTTCCCCGAAGGGCTGACACCGGCTGCGCCTCAGCAGCCAGACAACCTCCCTCCCTCTGGTCGGGCACTGCAAGCCACACAGCCACTTGTGTCCCCTGTGTCCTTGGAGCCGCAGCGCGTTTTGGGTTTTGGCGCGGACGGGCCCCTCTCGGCTTCCGTAGTCCATTTGCCCCGGAGCCTGCCAGACCCCTTGCCCCAGGGGCGGGCCCTGCTGAGTCCCTGAGTGCCTCCTGAGTTCCTGCCACCCACCCTTGGGCCGGGATGTGGTGCCACCTTGTGCGTAGAAGCCCTGCACACAGGCAAGAAGCCCCTAGGCCCGCGGGCGCGCCCGACCCTGGAGCCCCCTGGCTGGCTGCAGCCACAGGGAACGGGGGTTCTGAGTTGGCAGCCCCCATTCCGAAGCATCCACGGGCAGTTCCCCGAAGGGCTGACACCGGCTGCGCCTCAGCAGCCAGACAACCTCCCTCCCTCTGGTCGGGCACTGCAAGCCACACAGCCACTTGTGTCCCCTGTGTCCCTGGAGGCCGCAGCGCGTTTTGGTTTTCGCGCGGACGGGCCCCTCTCGGCTTCCGTAGTCCATTTGCCCCGGAGCCTGCCAGACCCCTTGCCCCAGGGGCGGGCCCTGCTGAGTCCCTGAGTGCCTCCTGAGTTCCTGCCACACCCTTGGGCCGGGATGTGGTGCCACCGTGTGCGTAGAAGCCCTGCACACAGGCAAGGAGCCCCCCAGGCCCGCGGGCGCGCCCGACCCTGGAGCCCCCTGGCTGGCTGCAGCCACAGGGAACGGGGGTTCTGAGTTGGCAGCCCCCATTCCCGAAGCATCCACGGGCAGTTCCCCGAAGGGCTGACACCTGGCTGCGCCTCAGCAGCCAGACAACCTCCCTCCCTCTGGTCGGGCACTGCAAGCCACACAGCCACTTGTGTCCCTGTGTCCCTGGAGGCCGCAGCGCGTTTTGGGTTTTGGCGCGGACGGGCCGCTCTCGGTTTCCGTAGTCCATTTGCACCCGGAGCCTGCCAGACCCCTGGCCCCATGGGCGGGCCCTGCTGAGTCCCCAAGCGCCTCCTGGGTTCCTACCACCACCCTTGGGCTAGGATGAGGTGCCACCTTGTGCGTAGAAGCCCTGCACACAGGCAAGAAGCTGCACACACCCACTCCTGAAGCCCACTGGGGCAGTCCAAGGGCGAGGAGCTCGGAGCTCGTCAGCGCTGTCCCAGCTGAACTTTTTGAGGGTGGACGGACACGCCCGCGGGCAATCAGGTGTTGCGGGCAGGCCCCGGGGGCAGGCCCTGCTGAGTCCCCGAGCGCCACCTGGGTTCCTGCCACCACCCTTGGGCCGGGATGAGGTGCCCCCTTTTGCGTAGAAGCCCTGCACACAGGCAAGAAGCCCCCCAGGCCTGCGGCGCACCCGACCCTGGAGCCCCCTGGCCGGATGCAGCCACAGGGAACGGGGGTTCTGAGTTGGCAGGCCCATTCCCGAAGCATCCACGGGCACTTCCGAAGGGCTGACACCTGCTGCGCCTCAGCAGCCAGCCAACCTCCCTCCCTCTGTTCGGGCACTGCAAGCCACACAGCCACTTGTGTTCCCTGTGTTCCTCCCTGGAGCCCGCAGCGCGTTTTGGGTTTTGGCGCGGAAGGGCCCCTCTCGGCTTCCGTAGTCCATTTGCCCCCGGAGCCTGCCAGACCCCTGGCTCTAGGAGGCTGCCCAGGGGCGCTGCCAACAGCCCCCAGGTGCTGGCTAGCCGCCTCGGCCGGCCACGGTGGAGCACACACACCTGCGGGTGTCCCCGGCCGCGCACACACGGACTGCCCCGCGCTTCCCGGCGTTGCAAATACGCCCCCTGGGAAGCCCCGCCCGCCCTAGGGTCTTGTCGGGTGGGGCCGATGCATGGTGGTTGACTGGGAGGGCTGCTGCTGGCACACACCCACTCCTGAAGCCCACTGGGGCGGTCCAAGGGCGATGAGCTCGGAGCTCAGTCAGGGCTGTCCCAGCAGAACTTTTTGAGGGTGGACGGACACGCCCGCGGGCAATCAGGTGGTGCAGGGCAGGCCCCGGGGGCAGGCCCTGCTGAGTCCCCGAGGGGCCACCTGGGTTCCTGCACCACCCTTGGGCCGGGATGAGGTGCCACCTTGTGCGTAGAAGCCCTGCACACAGGCAAGAAGCCCCCCCAGGCCCGCGGCGCACCCGACCCTGGAGCCCCCTGGCCGGATGCAGCCACAGGGAACGGGGGTTCTGAGTTGGCAGGCCCCATTCCCGAAGCATCCACGGGCACTTCCCGAAGGGATGACACCTGCTGCGCCTCAGCAGCCAGCCAACCTCCCTCCCTCTGGTCGGGCACTGCACGCCACACAGCCACTTGTGTCCCCTGTGTCCCTCCCTGGAGGCCGCAGCGCGTTTTGGGTTTTGGCGCGGACGGGCCCCTCTCGGCTTCCGTAGTCCATTTGCCCCGGAGCCTGCCAGACCCCTGGCTCTAGGAGGCTGCCCAGGGGCGCTGCCAACAGCCCCCAGGTGCTGGCTAGCCGCAGCAGCCGGCCAAGGGGGAGCACACACACCTGCAGGTGTCCCCAGGCCGCGCACACACGGACTGCCCCGCGCTTCCCGGCCTTGCAAATAGGCCCCCCGGGAAGCCCCGCCCGCCCTAGGGGGCTTGTAGGGCAGGGCCTACACAAGGTGGGTGAGTGGGGAGGGCTGCTGCTGGCACACACCCACTCCTGAAGCCCACTGGGGCAGTCCAAGGGCGAGGAGCTCGGAGCTCGGTCAGGGCTGTCCCAGCAGAACTTTTTGAGGGTGGACGGACACGCCCACGGGCAATCAGGTGTTGCGGGCAGGCCCCGGGGGCAGGGCCCTGCTGAGTCCCCGAGCGCCACCTGGGTTCCTGCCACCACCCTTGGGCCGGGATGTGGTGCCACCTTGTGCGTAGAAGCCCTGCACACAGGCAAGAAGCCCCCCAGGCCCACGGGCGCGCCCGACCCTGGAGCCCCCTGGCTGGCTGCAGCCACAGGGAACGGGGGTTCTGAGTTGGCAGCCCCCATTCCCGAAGCATCCACGGGCAGTTCCCTGAAGGGCTGACACCGGCTGCGCCTCAGCAGCCAGACAACCTCCCTCCCTCTGGTCGGGCACTGCAAGCCACACAGCCACTTGTGTCCCCTGTGTCCCTGGAGGCCGCAGCGCGTTTTGGGTTTTGGCGCGGACGGGCCCCTCTCGGCTTCCGTAGTCCATTTGCCCCGGAGCCTGCCAGACCCCTTGCCCCAGCGGCGGACCCTGCTGAGTCCCTGAGTGCCTCCTGAGTTCCTGCCACCACCCTTGGGCCGGGATGTGGTGCCACCTTGTGCGTAGAAGCCCTGCACACAGGCAAGAAGCCCTAGGCCCGCGGGCGCGCCCGACCTGGAGCCCCCTGGCTGGCTGCAGCCACAGGGAACGGGGGTTCTGAGTTGGCAGCCCCCATTCCCGAAGCATCCACGGGCAGTTCCCCGAAGGGCTGACACCGGCTGCGCCTCAGCAGCCAGACAACCTCCCTCCCTCTGGTCGGGCACTGCAAGCCACACAGCCACTTGTGTCCCTGTGTCCCTGGAGGCCGCAGCGCGTTTTGGTTTTGGCGCGGACGGGCCCCTCTCGGCTTCCGTAGTCCATTTGCCCCGGAGCCTGCCAGACCCCTTGCCCCAGGGCGGGCCCTGCTGAGTCCCTGAGTGCCTCCTGAGTTCCTGCCACCACCCTTGGGCCGGGATGTGGTGCCACCTTGTGCGTAGAAGCCCTGCACACAGGCAAGGAGCCCCCCAGGCCCGCGGGCGCGCCCGACCCTGGAGCCCCCTGGCTGGCTGCAGCCACAGGGAACGGGGGTTCTGAGTTGGCAGCCCCCATTCCCGAAGCATCCACGGGCAGTTCCCCGAAGGGCTGACACCGGCTGCGCCTCAGCAGCCAGACAACCTCCCTCCCTCTGGTCGGGCACTGCAAGCCACACAGCCACTTGTGTCCCCTGTGTCCCTGGAGGCCGCAGCGCGTTTTGGGTTTTGGCGCGGACGGGCCCCTCTCGGCTTCCGTAGTCCATTTGCCCCGGAGCCTGCCAGACCCCTTGCCCCAGGGGCGGGCCCTGCTGAGTCCCCGAGTGCCTCCTGAGTTCCTGCCACCACCCTTGGGCCGGGATGTGGTGCCACCTTGTGCGTAGAAGCCCTGCACACAGGCAAGAAGCCCCCCAGGCCCGCGGGCGCGCCCGACCCTGGAGCCCCCTGGCTGGCTGCAGCCACAGGGAACGGGGGTTCTGAGTTGGCAGCCCCCATTCCCGAAGCATCCACGGGCAGTTCCCCGAAGGGCTGACACCGGCTGCGCCTCAGCAGCCAGACAACCTCCCTCCCTCTGGTCGGGCACTGCAAGCCACACAGCCACTTGTGTCCCCTGTGTCCCTGGAGGCCGCAGCGCGTTTTGGGTTTTGGCGCGGACGGGCCCCCTCTCGGCTTCCGTAGTCCATTTGCCCCGGAGCCTGCCAGACCCCTTGCCCCAGGGGCGGGCCCTGCTGAGTCCCTGAGTGCCTCCTGAGTTCCTGCCACCACCCTTGGGCCGGGATGTGGTGCCACCTTGTGCGTAGAAGCCCTGCACACAGGCAAGAAGCCCCTAGGCCCGCGGGCGCGCCCGACCCTGGAGCCCCCTGGCTGGCTGCAGCCACAGGGAACGGGGGTTCTGAGTTGGCAGCCCCCATTCCCGAAGCATCCACGGGCAGTTCCCCGAAGGGCTGACACCGGCTGCGCCTCAGCAGCCAGACAACCTCCCTCCCTCTGGTCGGGCACTGCAAGCCACACAGCCACTTGTGTCCCCTGTGTCCCTGGAGGCCGCAGCGCGTTTTGGTTTTGGCGCGGACGGGCCCCTCTCGGCTTCCGTAGTCCATTTGCCCCGGAGCCTGCCAGACCCCTTGCCCCAGGGGCGGGCCCTGCTGAGTCCCTGAGTGCCTCCTGAGTTCCTGCCACCACCCTTGGGCCGGGATGTGGTGCCACCTTGTGCGTAGAAGCCCTGCACACAGGCAAGAAGCCCCCCAGGCCCGCGGGCGCGCCCGACCCTGGAGCCCCCTGGCTGGCTGCAGCCACAGGGAACGGGGTTTCTGAGTTGGCAGCCCCCATTCCCGAAGCATCCACGGGCAGTTCCCCGAAGGGCTGACACCGGCTGCGCCTCAGCAGCCAGACAACCTCCCTCCCTCTGGTCGGGCACTGCAAGCCACACAGCCACTTGTGTCCCCTGTGTCCCTGGAGGCCGCAGCGCGTTTTGGGTTTGGCGCGGACGGGCCCCTCTCGGCTTCCGTAGTCCATTTGCCCGGAGCCTGCCAGACCCCTTGCCCCAGGGGCGGGCCCTGCTGAGTCCCCGAGTGCCTCCTGAGTTCCTGCCACCACCCTTGGGGCCGGGATGTGGTGCCACCTTGTGCGTAGAAGCCCTGCACACAGGCAAGAAGCCCCCAGGCCCGCGGGCGCGCCCGACCCTGGAGCCCCCTGGCTGGCTGCAGCCACAGGGAACGGGGTTCTGAGTTGGCAGCCCCCATTCCCGAAGCATCCACGGGCAGTTCCCCGAAGGGCTGACACCGGCTGCGCCTCAGCAGCCAGACAACCTCCCTCCCTCTGGTCGGGCACTGCAAGCCACACAGCCACTTGTGTCCCCTGTGTCCCTGGAGCCGCAGCGCGTTTTGGGTTTTGGCGCGGACGGGCCCCTCTCGGCTTCCGTAGTCCATTTGCCCCGTAGCCTGCCAGACCCCTTGCCCCAGGGGCGGGCCCTGCTGAGTCCCTGAGTGCCTCCTGAGTTCCTGCCACCACCCTTGGGCCGGGATGTGGTGCCACCTTGTGCGTAGAAGCCCTGCACACAGGCAAGAAGCCCCTAGGCCCGCGGGCGCGCCCGACCCTGGAGCCCCCTGGCTGGCTGCAGCCACAGGGAACGGGGGTTCTGAGTTGGCAGCCCCCATTCCCGAAGCATCCACGGGCAGTTCCCGAAGGGCTGACACACGGCTGCGCCTCAGCAGCCAGACACCTCCCTCCCTCTGGTCGGGCACTGCAAGCCACACAGCCACTTGTGTCCCCCTGTGTCCCTGGAGGCCGCAGCGCGTTTTGGTTTTGGCGCGGACGGGCCGCTCTCGGCTTCCGTAGTCCATTTGCCCCGGAGCCTGCCAGAACCCCTTGCCCCAGGGGCGGGCCCTGCTGAGTCCCTGAGTGCCTCCTGAGTTCCTGCCACCACCCTTGGGCCGGGATGTGGTGCCACCTTGTGCGTAGAAGCCCTGCACACAGGCAAGAAGCCCCCCAGGCCCGCGGGCGCGCCCGACCCTGGAGCCCCCTGGCTGGCTGCAGCCACAGGGAACGGGGGTTCTGAGTTGGCAGCCCCCCATTCCCGAAGCATCCACGGGCAGTTCCCCGAAGGGCTGACACCGGCTGCGCCTCAGCAGCCAGACAACCTCCCTCCCTCTGGTCGGGCACTGCAAGCCACAAAGCCACTTGTGTCCCCTGTGTCCCTGGAGGCCGCAGCGCGTTTTGGGTTTTGGCGCGGACGGGCCCCCTCTCGCTTCCGTAGTCCATTTGCCCCGGAGCCTGCCAGACCCCTGGCCCCAGGGGCGGGCCCTGCTGAGTCCCCGAGTGCCTCCTGAGTTCCTGCCACCACCCTTGGGCCGGGATGTGGTGCCACCTTGTGCGTAGAAGCCCTGCACACAGGCAAGAAGCCCCCAGGCCCGCGGCGCGCCCGACCCTGGAGCCCCCTGGCTGGCTGCAGCCACAGGGAACGGGGGTTCTGAGTTGGCAGCCCCCATTCCCGAAGCATCCACGGGCAGTTCCCCGAAGGGCTGACACCGGCTGCGCCTCAGCAGCCAGACAACCTCCCTCCCTCTGGTCGGGCACTGCAAGCCACACAGCCACTTGTGTCCCCTGTGTCCCTGGAGGCCGCAGCGCGTTTTGGGTTTTGGCGCGGACGGGCCCCTCTCGGCTTCCGTAGTCCATTTGCCCCGGAGCCTGCCAGACCCCTTGCCCCAGGGGCGGGCCCTGCTGAGTCCCTGAGTGCCTCCTGAGTTCCTGCCACCACCCTTGGGCCGGGATGTGGTGCCACCTTGTGCGTAGAAGCCCTGCACACAGGCAAGAAGCCCCCCAGGCCCGCGGGCGCGCCCGACCCTGGAGCCCCCTGGCTGGCTGCAGCCACAGGGAACGGGGGTTCTGAGTTGGCAGCCCCCATTCCCGAAGCATCCACGGGCAGTTCCCGAAGGGCTGACACCGCTGCGCCTCAGCAGCCAGACAACCTCCCTCCCTCTGGTCGGGCACTGCAAGCCACACAGCCACTTGTGTCCCCTGTGTCCCTGGAGGCCGCAGTGCGTTTTGGGTTTTGGCGCGGACGGGCCCCTCTCGGCTTCCGTAGTCCATTTGCCCCGGAGCCTGCCAGACCCCTTGCCCCAGGGGCGGGCCCTGCTGAGTCCCCGAGTGCCTCCTGAGTTCCTGCCACCACCCTTGGGCGGGATGTGGTGCCCGACCTTTGTGCGTAGAAGCCCTGCACACAGGCAAGAAGCCCCTAGGCCCGCGGGCGCGCCCGACCCTGGAGCCCCCTGGCTGGCTGCAGCCACAGGGAACGGGGGTTCTGAGTTGGCAGCCCCCATTCCCGAAGCATCCACGGGCAGTTCCCCGAAGGGCTGACACCCGGCTGCGCCTCAGCAGCCAGACAACCTCCCTCCCTCTGGTCGGGCACTGCAAGCCACACAGCCACTTGTGTCCCCTGTGTCCCTGGAGGCCGCAGCGCGTTTTGGGTTTTGGCGCGGACGGGCCCCTCTCGGCTTCCGTAGTCCATTTGCCCCAGAGCCTACCAGACCCCTTGCCCCAGGGGCGGCCCTGCTGAGTCCCCGAGTGCCTCCTGAGTTCCTGCCACACCCTTGGGCGGGATGTGGTGCCACCTTGTGCGTAGAAGCCCTGCACACAGGCAAGAAGCCCCCAGGCCCGCGGGCGCGCCCGACCCTGGAGCCCCCTGGCTGGCTGCAGCCACAGGAACGGGGGTTCTGAGTTGGCAGCCCCCATTCCCGAAGCATCCACGGGCAGTTCCCCGAAGGGCTGACACCGGCTGCGCCTCAGCAGCCAGACAACCTCCCTCCCTCTGGTCGGGCACTGCAAGCCACACAGCCACTTGTGTCCCCTGTGTCCCTGGAGGCCGCAGCGCGTTTTGGGTTTTGGCGCGGACGGGCCCCTCTCGGCTTCCGTAGTCCATTTGCCCCGGAGCCTGCCAGACCCCTTGCCCCAGGGGCGGGCCCTGCTGAGTCCCTGAGTGCCTCCTGAGTTCCTTCCACCACCCTTGGGCCGGATGTGGTGCCACCTTGTGCGTAGAAGCCCTGCACACAGGCAAGAAGCCCCCAGGCCCGCGGGCGCGCCCGACCCTGGAGCCCCCTGGCTGGCTGCAGCCACAGGGAACGGGGTTCTGAGTTGGCAGCCCCCATTCCCGAAGCATCCACGGGCAGTTCCCCGAAGGGCTGACACCGGCTGCGCCTCAGCAGCCAGACAACCTCCCTCCCTCTGGTCGGGCACTGCAAGCCACACAGCCACTTGTGTCCCCTGTGTCCCTGGAGGCCGCAGCGCGTTTTGGGTTTTGGCGCGGACGGGCCCCTCTCGGCTTCCGTAGTCCATTTGCCCCGGAGCCTGCCAGACCCCTGGCCCCAGGGGCGCGCCCTGCTGAGTCCCCGAGTGCCTCCTGAGTTCCTGCCACCCACCCTTGGGCCGGGATGTGGTGCCACCTTGTGCGTATAAGCCCTGCACACAGGCAAGAAGCCCCTAGGCCCGCGGGCGCGCCCGACCCTGGAGCCCCCTGGCTGGCTGCAGCCACAGGGAACGGGGGTTCTGAGTTGGCAGCCCCCATTCCCGAAGCATCCACGGGCAGTTCCCCGAAGGGCTGACACCGGCTGCGCCTCAGCAGCCAGACAACCTCCCTCCCTCTGGTCGGGCACTGCAAGCCACACAGCCACTTGTGTCCCCTGTGTCCCTGGAGGCCGCAGCGCGTTTTGGGTTTTGGCGCGGACGGGCCCCTCTCGGCTTCCGTAGTCCATTTGCCCCCGGAGCCTGCCAGACCCCTGGCCCCAGGGGCGGGCCCTGCTGAGTCTCCGAGCGCCTCCTGGGTTCCTTCCACCACCCTTGGGCCGGGATGAGGTGCCACCTTGTGCGTAGAAGCCCTGCACACAGGCAAGAAGCCCCCCAGGCCCGCGGGCGCGCCCGACCCTGGAGCCCCCTGGCTGGCTGCAGCCACAGGGAACGGGGTTCTGAGTTGGCAGCCCCCATTCCCGAAGCATCCACGGGCAGTTCCCCGAAGGGCTGACACCGGCTGCGCCTCAGCAGCCAGACAACCTCCCTCCCTCTGGTCGGGCACTGCAAGCCACACAGCCACTTGTGTCCCCTGTGTCCCTGGAGGCCGCAGCGCGTTTTGGGTTTTGGCGTGGACGGGCCCCCTCTCGGCTTCCGTAGTCCATTTGCCCCTGGAGCCTGCCAGACCCTTGCCCCAGAGGCGGGCCCTGCTGAGTCCCTGAGTGCCTCCTGAGTTCCTGCCACCACCCTTGGGCCGGGATGTGGTGCCACCTTGTGCGTAGAAGCCCTGCACACAGGCAAGAAGCCCCCTAGGCCCGCGGGCGCGCCCGACCCTGGAGCCCCCTGGCTGGCTGCAGCCACAGGGAACGGGGGTACTGAGTTGGCAGCCCCCATTCCCGAAGCATCCACGGGCAGTTCCCCGAAGGGCTGACACCGGCTGCGCCTCAGCAGCCAGACAACCTCCCTCCCTCTGGTCGGGCACTGCAAGCCACACAGCCACTTGTGTCCCCTGTGTCCCTGGAGGCCGCAGCGCGTTTTGGGTTTTGGCGCGGACGGCCCCTCTCGGCTTCCGTAGTCCATTTGCCCCGGAGCCTGCCAGACCCCTTGCCCCAGGGGCGGGCCCTGCTGAGTCCCTGAGTGCCTCCTGAGTTCCTTCCACCACCCTTGGGCCGGGATGAGGTGCCACCTTGTGCGTAGAAGCCCTGTACACAGGCAAGAAGCCCCCCAGGCCCGCGGGCGCGCCCGACCCTGGAGCCCCCTGGCTGGCTGCAGCCACAGGGAACGGGGGTACTGAGTTGGCAGCCCCCATTCCCGAAGCATCCACGGGCAGTTCCCCGAAGGGCTGACACCGGCTGCGCCTCAGCAGCCAGACAACCTCCCTCCCTCTGGTCGGGCACTGCAAGCCACACAGCCACTTGTGTCCCCTGTGTCCCTGGAGGCCGCAGCGCGTTTTGGGTTTTGGCGCGGACGGGCCCCTCTCGGCTTCCGTAGTCCATTTGCCCCGGAGCCTGCCAGACCCCTTGCCCCAGGGGCGGGCCCTGCTGAGTCCTGAGTGCCTCCTGAGTTCCTGCCACCACCCTTGGGCCGGGATGTGGTGCCACCTTGTGCGTAGAAGCCCTGCACACAGGCAAGAAGCCCCTAGGCCCGCGGGCGCGCCCGACCCTGGAGCCCCCTGGCTGGCTGCAGCCACAGGGAACGGGGGTTCTGAGTTGGCAGCCCCCATTCCCGAAGCATCCACGGGCAGTTCCCCGAAGGGCTGACACCGGCTGCGCCTCAGCAGCCAGACAACCTCCCTCCCTCTGGTCGGGCACTGCAAGCCACACAGCCACTTGTGTCCCCTGTGTCCCTGGAGGCCGCAGCGCGTTTTGGGTTTTTGGCGCGGACGGGCCCCTCTCGGCTTCCGTAGTCCATTTGCCCCGGAGCCTGCCAGACCCCTTGCCCCAGGGGCGGCCCTGCTGAGTCCCTGAGTGCCTCCTGAGTTCCTGCCACCACCCTTGGGCCGGGATGTGGTGCCACCTTGTGCGTAGAAGCCCTGCACACAGGCAAGAAGCCCCTAGGCCCGCGGGCGCGCCCGACTCTGGAGCCCCCTGGCTGGCTGCAGCCACAGGGAACGGGGGTTCTGAGTTGGCAGCCCCCCATTCCCGAAGCATCCACGGGCAGTTCCCCGAAGGGCTGACACCGGCTGCGCCTCAGCAGCCAGACAACCTCCCTCCCTCTGGTCGGGCACTGCAAGCCACACAGCCACTTGTGTCCCCTGTGTCCCTGGAGGCCGCAGCGCGTTTGGGTTTTGGCGCGGACGGGCCCCTCTCGGCTTCCGTAGTCCATTTGCCCCGGAGCCTGCCAGACCCCTTGCCCCAGGGGCGGCCCTGCTGAGTCCCTGAGTGCCTCCTGAGTTCCTGCCACCACCCTTGGGCCGGGATGTGGTGCCACCTTGTGCGTAGAAGCCCTGCACACAGGCAAGAAGCCCCCCAGGCCCGCGGGCGCGCCCGACCCTGGAGCCCCCTGGCTGGCTGCAGCCACAGGGAACGGGGGTTCTGAGTTGGCAGCCCCCATTCCCGAAGCATCCACGGGCAGTTCCCCGAAGGGCTGACACCGGCTGCGCCTCAGCAGCCAGACAACCTCCCTCCCTCTGGTCGGGCACTGCAAGCCACACAGCCACTTGTGTCCCCTGTGTCCCTGAGGCCGCAGCGCGTTTTGGGTTTTGGCGCGGACGGGCCCCTCTCGGCTTCTGTAGTCCATTTGCCCCGGAGCCTGCCAGACCCCTGGCCCCAGAGGCGGGCCCTGCTGAGTCCCCGAGCGCCTCCTGAGTTCCTGCCACCACCCTTGGGCCGGGATGAGGTGCCACCTTGTGCGTAGAAGCCCTGCACACAGGCAAGAAGCCCCTAGGCCCGCGGGCGCGCCCGACCCTGGAGCCCCCTGGCTGGCTGCAGCCACAGGGAACGGGGGTTCTGAATTGGCAGCCCCCATTCCCGAAGCATCCACGGGCAGTTCCCCGAAGGGCTGACACCGGCTGCGCCTCAGCAGCCAGACAACCTCCCTCCCTCTGGTCGGGCACTGCAAGCCACACAGCCACTTGTGTCCCCTGTGTCCCTGGAGGCCGCAGCGCGTTTTGGGTTTTGGCGCGGACGGGCCCCTCTCAGCTTCCGTAGTCCATTTGCCCCGGAGCCTGCCAGACCCTTGCCCCAGGGCGGGCCCTGCTGAGTCCCTGAGTGCCTCCTGAGTTCCTGCCACCACCCTTGGGCCGGGATGTGGTGCCACCTTGTGCGTAGAAGCCCTGCACACAGGCAAGAAGCCCCCCAGGCCCGCGGGCAGCGCCCGACCCTGGAGCCCCCTGGCTGGCTGCAGCCACAGGGAACGGGGGTTCTGAGTTGGCAGCCCCCATTCCGAAGCATCCACGGGCAGTTCCCCGAAGGGCTGACACCGCTGCGCCTCAGCAGCCAGACAACCTCCCTCCCTCTGGTCGGGCACTGCAAGCCACACAGCCACTTGTGTCCCCTTTGTCCCTGGAGGCCGCAGCGCGTTTTGGTTTTGGCGCGGACGGGCCCCTCTCAGCTTCCGTAGTCCATTTGCCCCGGAGCCTGCCAGACCCTTGCCCCAGAGGCGGGCCCTGCTGAGTCCCCTGAGTGCCTCCTGAGTTCCTGCCACCACCCTTGGGCCGGGATGAGGTGCCACCTTGTGCGTAGAAGCCCTGCACACAGGCAAGAAGCCCCCAGGCCCGCGGGCGCGCCCGACCCTGGAGCCCCCTGGCTGGCTGCAGCCACAGGGAACGGGGGTTCTGAGTTGGCAGCCCCCCATTCCCGAAGCATCCACGGGCAGTTCCCCGAAGGGCTGACACCGGCTGCGCCTCAGCAGCCAGACAACCTCCCTCCCTCTGGTCGGGCACTGCAAGCCACACAGCCACTTGTGTCCCTGTGTCCCTGGGAGGCCGCAGCGCGTTTTGGGTTTTGGCGCGGACGGGCCCCTCTCAGCTTCCGTAGTCCATTTGCCCCGGAGCCTGCCAGACCCCTGGCCCCAGAGGCGGGCCCTGCTGAGTCCCCGAGCGCCTCCTGAGTTCCTGCCACCACCCTTGGGCCGGGATGAGGTGCCACCTTGTGCGTAGAAGCCCTGCACACAGGCAAGAAGCCCCCTAGGCCCGCGGGCGCGCCCGACCCTGGAGCCCCCTGGCTGGCTGCAGCCACAGGGAACGGGGGTTCTGAGTTGGCAGCCCCCCATTCCCGAAGCATCCACGGGCAGTTCCCCGAAGGCTGACACCGGCTGCGCCTCAGCAGCCAGACAACCTCCCTCCCTCTGGTCGGGCACTGCAAGCCACACAGCCACTTGTGTCCCCTGTGTCCCTGGAGGCCGCAGCGCGTTTTGGGTTTTGGCGCGGACGGGCCCCTCTCAGCTTCCGTAGTCCATTGCCCCGGAGCCTGCCAGACCCCTTGCCCCAGGGGCGGGCCCTGCTGAGTCCCTGAGTGCCTCCTGAGTTCCTGCCACCACCCTTGGGCCGGGATGTGGTGCCACCTTGTGCGTAGAAGCCCTGCACACAGGCAAGAAGCCCCCCAGGCCCGCGGGCGCGCCCGACCCTGGAGCCCCCTGGCTGGCTGCAGCCACAGGGAACGGGGGTTCTGAGTTGGCAGCCCCCCCATTCCCGAAGCATCCACGGGCAGTTCCCCGAAGGGCTGACACCGGCTGCGCCTCAGCAGCCAGACAACCTTCCCTCCCTCTGGTCGGGCACTGCAAGCCACACAGCCACTTGTGTCCCCCTTTGTCCCTGGAGGCCGCAGCGCGTTTTGGTTTTGGCGCGGACGGGCCCCTCTCAGCTTCCGTAGTCCATTTGCCCCGGAGCCTGCCAGACCCCTTGCCCCAGGGGCGGGCCCTGCTGAGTCCCTGAGTGCCTCCTGAGTTCCTGCCACCACCCTTGGGCCGGGATGTGTGCCACCTTGTGCGTAGAAGCCCTGCACACAGGCAAGAGCCCCCAGGCCCGCGGGCGCGCCCGACCCTGGAGCCCTGGCTGGCTGCAAGCCACAGGAACGGGGGTTCCTGAGTTGGCAGCCCCCATTCCCGAAGCATCCACGGGCAGTTCCCGAAGGGCTGACACCGGCTGCGCCTCAGCAGCCAGACAACCTCCCTCCCTCTGGTCGGGCACTGCAAGCCACACAGCCACTTGTGTCCCCTTTGTCCCATGGAGGCCGCAGCGCGTTTTGGGTTTTGGCGCGGACGGGCCCCTCTCAGCTTCCGTAGTCCATTTGCCCCGGAGCCTGCCAGACCCCTGGCCCCAGAGGCGGGCCCTGCTGAGTCCCCGAGCGCCTCCTGAGTTCCTGCCACCACCCTTGGGCCGGGATGAGGTGCCACCTTGTGCGTAGAAGCCCTGCACACAGGCAAGAAGCCCCCCAGGCCCACGGGCGCGCCCGACCCTGGAGCCCCCTGGCTGGCTGAGCCACAGGGAACGGGGGTTCTGAGTTGGCAGCCCCCATTCCCGAAGCATCCACGTGGCAGTTCCCCGAAGGGCTGACACCGGCTGCGCCTCAGCAGCCAGACAACCTCCCTCCTCTGGTCGGGCACTGCAAGCCACACAGCCACTTGTGTCCCCTGTGTCCCTGGAGGCCGCAGCGCGTTTTGGGTTTTGGCGCGGACGAGGGCCCCTCTCGGTTTCCGTAGTCC